>NW_015556028.1:74301-78997 GCF_001515605.1 Sinocyclocheilus anshuiensis | reverse complement strand
AAACTTCATGGCAACCTGTCAAAATAAAAGTACGGTTTAACATGTAACAGAAATATATTACTCTTTTATTACTTTTGTACAGTATAATGCACATCTTTAAACATTCAATTTTCTATCAAATTAAAAAAAAAAAAATAATTATTAGCCTATTCAAAATGTTTTAAAGGAAAATTCACACAATTTTTCTTCCATGTTTTAATTTCAACAGTAAACCTCAGTTTGTTTGCCAAAAAATAAAAGGGTTTAATTTTCATTAGATTTAAAATAAATGCTTAATGCCTTCATTTGATTTTCAGAAAAATGTAAAAAATAATTTCCTGGGGAAAAAAAAAAACTAAAGAAAGAACAAGTTTGTAGGGCCCTATTGTTCAAAATGTTGTAAATTTTTTTTTTGACTTATTTTTTCACTGAAATAAATGTTTTTGTAATTACACAGAGAGTAAAGTACCGATAAAAGTTACCGTTGGGTACCGGTACCGAAATTCAGGTACTGATACCGGTACCATACCAGTTAAAATGTGAACGGTACCCAACCCTATTGGTAGGGTGATCTGGGTTGTTAGTAGGGTGATCTGATGGTTTGCAGGGTGCTCTGGGTGGTTGGTAGGGTGATCTGGTGATTTTGTAGGGTGATATGGTGGTTTTTGTAGGTTGTTCTGGGTAAGTCAGTCACTTCTGTGTATCAATCACTCCTATATTCCTTCTCTGCTTATGTCTCCATTGCTAAAAGGACATACTATCATAACAAAATTAACAATTCGTCTAACTCTTGCATGCTCTTTAAAACATTTTCATCGCTCCTTTGTCCTCCTCCTCCCCCTCCTTCATCAACTCTAACAGCTGACGACTTTGCCACGTTCTTCATTAATAAAATTAAAACCATCAGTGCACAATTTTCCACTAATAGTCCCACAATCTGTCAAGCACATCTTACCAAACATACACTCGTTCACATCCTTCTCTTTATTCTCTAAGGCAGAAGTCTCCAAACTCATCCTTTCTAATCATCCTACGACTTGTCCGCTTGATCCAATTCCATCTTATCTCCTTCAAGCCATTTCTACTGCAGTTGCACCTGCACTCACTCACATCATTAACATATCCCTTCACACTGGTGTTTTTCCCTCAGCATTTAGACAGGCTCGTATAACCCCACTTTCAGAAGTGGACATTCAACCAAGACTGCGTATCACTGCTATGTTGATGACACTCAACTCTACCTCTCATTCCATCATTATGAACTCAAACATTTCTCATCAAAACCAAATCTCACAGGCAGCCATATTTCAACTTTTATTATGAATGCGGTCAGTGTATCTGTCAGTTTGTGACTGAAGCATTTCTTCATTTTCTCTCCTGTTAATATGAACCAAACATTCTGACTTCTGTTCCATATAAAACATATTTACAGTTAAATAAAATGAATCCAACAGTCAATTAAAGGGGTCATATGATGCTACATGCACTTTTACAAGTTGTTTGAACTGAAATGTGTGTTGGCAGTGTGTGTACACAACCACCCTATAATGATAACACTCCACCCAGTGGTTTTTATTTTAATCTGCTCAAATCTTTACCCCTTTCTCAAATCGAGCCGATCTCAGATACCTGTCTGTGTGACGTCACAAAAACAGGCCCCTCCCACGATAGTTTGATTGTGTGCTCAACTATCCCATCAGCAACCAGACTCAACATCTGGACATCAGTCAACTCTTTCACACATGTTCAGGTACAGCAGTGCTGAAATATGTTTTTTTTGTTTTGTTTTTGTTTTTCAATACAATGAAAGTTCATAGCTATTTAACATAAAGCCCAATAAGTCTCTCCAACTTTTGTGTTTCAATAAAAGGTATAATTTTTCTTACATTGACAGTACCTGCACTTTTTAAATTCCTGACAGAGACTTAAGTCGGCTTGTTGAAAATCACTATTTTATCATTGCTCACTTGTTATTTCAGAAGTCCACATCCACTGTTGTGGTTCTACTGAAGCTGTGATCCGATTGGTCATCTCTGCTCTGGTGGGTGTGGCTACTGCAGCTGTTGTGGTTTATGACATCATAATAATAATAATAATTCATTACATTTATATAGCACTTTTCTAGCAGCAGCAACCTAGTTTTCCCAGGAGTTCTCCCATCCAGGTACTGACCAGGCTCAGCCCTGCTTAGCTTCAGTGGGTAACCAGTCTTGGGCTGCAGGGTGATATGGCTGCCGGACATCAGATCTAGAAGTGGCTAAAATGAGAGAACAGATAGTACAAATATTGTGACATATGTTGGCATTTTGATCTATTAATATGACAATATGTATTCAAGGATTTAAATTCAAGTTAATAAAATCAACAAGAGCTTTAATGTGTGGGTGCAATCGTATTAAAAAAACATACATGCTTTTTCATATTATATATAAATCACATTATGAGAAAAGAAATATGGCATTCAAAAGCAAATGTGGTCTAAAGGTATTGCTAGTGATGCGAAGATTTGCTTACCAAAGCTTTCCTTAATATGGTGTAGGGCCTTCTGGTGACCAAAGTATTCTTTATAACTTTATTCTATTCTTATATGCCTTGAATTTGATATTTCTGTCAAGTACATGTTTTTAAATAATTAAATTTGTAAAATATTTTTAATAAAAAAAAAAACTCATTTGATCTTTGCCAGTTGATTAATGAAGAGGTTTTAAATATTATTTAACTTAATGACATGTGATAATTATTAAAAGCCTTCTGTCCTAATTTTTAGGGGGGCATCCTACCCCAATGGTCTTACCTTCATTATGGACATAAAATTCTCATTTTGTGAATAATAACACATTGTAAAACCACAAAGTCAGTGTCAGTGTAAACACAAAGTGTCAGTGTGTCACAAAGTCAGTGTAAACACTGTGCACCTCATGATACAATACAAATACTAGTTTGTTATAAGACAAGAGTTCAAAAGTGACAGAACAATTCTCCAAAATATATTATATATATAAAATATTGTAACTTGCAGCATAAATCATTGGCTTATGAGTCTAGTACAGACATGACATCATTTTTATTTATTTATTTATTTTTTTGTTGCAAAGACTGGAAAATTCATCATCAAAATACAAAACCTGAGCTACATTTAACATTGACTACCATTTTTAGAAAAAAGAAAATCTCCAGAACCAAAATGACTGGCACATTTCAGCAAATCCCACAACAGAAGTTGAACAACTTGGGGTTACACTTTATTTTAAGGTGTCCTTGTTACAGTGTAATTACAAATTTAAGTACTGAGTAATATTATTTAACTACATGCACTTACTATATGGTTAGGGTTAGGATTAGGGTTTGGTTTAGTGTTACTTGCATGTAATTATGGATAATTTATTGTTATTATAATAGTAAGTGCATTTAACATGTGTAACAAGGACACCTTAAAATAAAGTGTTACCCAACTTGGTTATTAACAAGAAGTCAGAATGCCTTGCCCATCACACAGCTAATATTATCCACAGTGACTGTTAAAATTGCAGATCATGTCAGATCACCTAACGCAGTATTAAATTGTATGCAACAAACAAAAATAAATTTTAAAGAAAAAAAAAGAAGAAGAAAAACCTGAAAAAAAATTCCTTGTTGCATAAATGTGCACACCTTATTATAATAGTTGGTGAATTAACCAATTAAATTCGAACTCTTACTAAGAAGCAATTAAAATCCTCCAGTTATAATGGTAAGTGATGCTGATTAACCCTGAATTAAACAAACAAACAACAACAAAAGCCATTTTTGAAATTTTTTCTCAATATTTTTTGGTTGCATCTTATTGATGCAGCCATGGCAAAATATTTGCAAAACATTAGATGTTCCATGGAATAACTGTGAAGGCCATAATAAGCAAGTGGAGACATAGGGTACAATGATATTCCAAAGAACATGAATAACAGGAAAAACACGTTTAACTTGAGCGCCGTGTTTTTAGAACGTTATGCCGTGAGCAAGGTGTTGCAAAAGACACAAGTGTTGCAGTCAAACATGTTTGTCTAGCATGTGATTACACAGAAAAACAATGGGAAAGTACCACAGTGGAATGGAAAAACACATTCTGTGTGAATGGCCCCTGAGACTACCTTAAAATGTGTTATTGTCTAATGAAACCAAATTACAAACCATTTGGCACAAAACCTGCAGGCCTCCATTAAAATCTGAAGATCAAGATTTTAAGTCAATAAAGGAATGGCTTCAGAAAAGGAAGAACAATTTGGAAAGGTCCAGTTTGAGGCCAGCCCTAAATCCAATCAAAAAAACTCGAGGAATGTCTTGAAAAGTGCTTTAGACGGGAGATTCCCCGGCCCCTTTTATTTTTGTATTTTTCTTAAAAGTTTCTATTTATTTGTTACATTAATTTTGTTGGTTTTAATATTGCATTAAAGGTGGAAAAAGATCTGACATGATTTAACTTGGATTAATTGTTTACATCTTAAAACTGCAATTGCCTGCAATTGTAACAGAGGTGTGTAGACTTCCAGTAACAGGTGATTTTAAAAGTGCTTTATTGTTAGGTATTTTTGAGAAACGATGGATCAATGGGACTAATGCTTCAGTAGAAATCGTGTTAGGGACTACCCACTAATTCTGCTGGGTCAACACAGTCATATGACCTGAAAAATAATCACACACACACACACACACACTCACACACGCACACACACACACACAC
>NW_015556028.1:72539-73672 GCF_001515605.1 Sinocyclocheilus anshuiensis | reverse complement strand
AAAATATTAAATGTGTGTATACAGTACACACACACACACACACACACACACACACACACACACACACACAATTAAATATCAATTTTGCACAATACAGATAATGTTTTCCTCTCACTGTAATATTAATAGGCAATACTTGTCATTTCTGGAGCTCCTGCGGCGATAGAAAATCACACCAACAGCTACAGCTGCAGCCACCAGTAGAACAATAACAGATAGACCTGCTACAGCACCTGGAGACAGACCTGAATCTGGAATAAAAGAGAGACTGAATGAATGAATGAGTCAGATTGGTCTATAACAAACAATATAAGATATAAGGTTTGAGAAAGTAAATGTGAACCTGATTCAGTTTAAAATAAAACAATGTTTGATTCAGTGATATCAAAATCACTGTTGATTCAGTACCAAGTCATCAAGGTAGCAAAATTAAAAAAATAAATGTAACGATACAATTCTTTATATTTCTCTGTATGTGTCCAAATGCCTGAATGACTAAATTATACTTACTAATGACAGTAACATCGAAGCTCTTTACACGGTTGATGCTGCGGCGGTGACGACGGCTGCTGCTGCTGCTGCTGATCTTTAGTTCATAAACTCCAGAGTCTGTGATTCTGATGTTCTTGATAGTCAGAGATCCAGTCTGATGATCCAGCTGCAGTCTGTTTCTGAATCTCTCAGGACAATGAAAATCTGTGCAGGTCTTATTGGGATCTCCAGTGATTTCAGCGATGAGAGTGTCATTAAAATACCACGTCATCACATGATTTGGTTGTTTTATTACTCCAGGATCTAAAGTAACAGATTCTCCCTCCTTCACTGACTTTCTCTTCATTGTATCTCGTTCAGCAGCGGAAACATCTGAAACACAAACCAACAACTGCTGGAGGACCATTTTGGGGAAAGAAACTCCACAACAAGAAAAAACCTGTGAAAACGTACCTGTGGGAATGTTTTCGCGAGACGCAAATTACCAATAAGTAAATTAAGTTAAATTAAATATATGCATTAAGCAGACGCTTTTATCCAAAGCAACTTACAGTGCATTCAAGCTATACCTTCATATACAAGTACAATACATATCACTGCAATTTCCAACAGAAATTATTTTTTTTCCCCAGAACAGATAC
>NW_015556028.1:68721-72475 GCF_001515605.1 Sinocyclocheilus anshuiensis | reverse complement strand
TCATTAAATCATTTGGGTTTTTTACTCCATCTGAATCTAAAGTAACAGATTCTCCCTCCTTCACTGACTTTCTCTTCATTGTATCTCGTTCAGCAGCGGAAACATCTGAAACACAAACCAACAACTGCTGGAGGACCATTTTGGGGAAAGAAACTCCACAACAAGAAAAAACCTGTGAAAACGTACCTGTGGGAATGTTTTCGCGAGACGCAAATTACCAATAAGTAAATTAAGTTAAATTAAATGTATGCATTAAGCAGACGCTTTTATCCAAAGCAACTTACAGTGCATTCAAGCTATACCTTCATATACAAGTACAATACATATCACTGCAATTTCCAACAGAAATTATTTTTTTTCCCCAGAACAGATACGTTTTATGTGACGTTGGTTTCGTACACGTCACCGTAGTTCTGTCTTGAAATGTCCGTTGAGTGGCGCTATAACTATAACTCTCACACGGGGCGTCAGCGTTAACGCTTGACGGAGGGCGTTTCTGAAGCTTGGTGCTGGCTAGGGTATTTGCATAAGGCGATCTGATTGGCTGACGCCTGCGTTGGCACTTGAAAAGTTGAAAAGTTTTCAAATTCTGCCGCGAGCAACGGACCCAACGCGACACGACACAACGGACCCACAATTCATTTCGCCAACGCTTGACGTCACTCCATTCAAAGTAAATGAGAGGCGTTGACGCTGACGCCCTGTGTGAATGGGGCGTTAGAGTTATAGCGCCACTCAATGGACATTTCAAGACAGAACTGCGGTGACGCGTACGAAAACTTTTCAACTTTTCAAGCGCCAACGCAGGCGTCAGCCAATCAGATCGCCTTATGCAAATACCCTAGCGCAGACGCTAGCCAATCGCGTTCATGCAACACCAGAAGACTAATGTGATTGGCTGTTGTCACTATGATGGTCGCGTCAACAAGCATGCCGTTTTAGCTTGTTTTTCAATCTTTCAGCTCATTCATCGCAAGTC
The DNA here is from genome assembly GCF_001515605.1 of Sinocyclocheilus anshuiensis. Taxonomy (NCBI): domain Eukaryota; kingdom Metazoa; phylum Chordata; class Actinopteri; order Cypriniformes; family Cyprinidae; genus Sinocyclocheilus; species Sinocyclocheilus anshuiensis. The sequence continues at coordinate 71,496 of NW_015556028.1, read as the reverse complement.
ATGTTTTTCACGGGATTCGTACCCAAGAATTCCACATCATAAGTCCAATTCTGTGCAGGCTGAGCTACCGAGCAAGCTTACATACGGAAAGCGAAACATATGGAGCTGTAATCATAACTGTGCACGAAAATGATTACAAGTGCTCGCTGTTTTAATACCCCTAGTGGACATTTCTGTTGGAAACGGCAGTGATATGTAGCTATTGGTACATATTTTGCGTCTTGCAAAAACGTTTCCAAAGCTACGTTTTCGTCATGAGATCAGGTAACAAGTAGGTTTTTTTATTGACCTTTAGTTTGTACAGCAACCTTTATTTTTAGGGGGCACAAGATGACACTTTATTAAAGTAATGCACTTTTTTGCTTGTTGCTGTTACATGGACAATGAGCAGGCAGTGGCGAGCATCTAAGTGCAGGGAGTGTTTAATAAAAAGACGGCAAAACATACAGGACACTGGGAGCCAGGGAACACAGAAAGACAGATAAACACGAACACTGACTGTCGACCAACGAGTGGAACACAAGCACTATTTATTCACAAAAGAACACGCTAACAAGATAACAAGGGGGCGTGGTAAATGGGAAACACCTGGGGAATCTAATCACGGGGAACCAATCGACAAAAGGACTACAAACAAGGCACAGGAAATACTTCAACATAAAAGTCCAGACAGGGGACAGAGAACATGTAGTTGCTAATCAACAACTAACTATTAAATCTATCAACTTACCAACAGAAAGACAATTTTGATTTAATTTATAGCTACTGTTCTGGGCTGCATTTCCCAAAATCCTTTAAAAGCTTTTAAAAATGTATAAAATCCAAACATTTGTTAAATTACTCACCACGGACAGAAAGACTGAAGGTCTTTTCACTGATGCTGTTGCTGCTGAAGATCTTAAGTTGATAAACTCCAGAGTCTGTGGTTGTGATGTTCATGATGGTCAGAGATCCAGTCTGATGATCCAGCTTCAGTCTGTCTCTGAATCTCTCAGTACCTTCGTTACACTGAACATCAGTACAGGTCTTCCTGGGATCTCCATTGATTTGAGCGATGCGAGTGTCATTACAATACCACCTGATTCTGTCTTCTTGGTTTTTCTTAATACCAGTGAGTAGAGTGACTGAATCTCCCTCCTTCACAAACACAGACACTCCATCTGTCTCAATGCCAGACGCACCTGAAGAAAAAAAAATCAACAGACAAACTTTTCACTTTTGGGATGATGGGAAAAAATATACAATATGCCATTTTAAACCACAATAAGGCTCAAATAATATAAATCAAAAATTCATTTTTTTAATATTCTTTTTTACAGCTTGAATGCACCATTCACACTTTGACGCTATAATATTATCTACATCAACAAAAACGTCAATTCTTCATCTCAAGGATGAGACATTTTTTTATACCAAGTCACTAGACCTGATCATTTACAGGACCCTTTTTTTTCAATAGTTTTGCCAGGAGCCTATAAAAATCTATATATTTTTTGTCATTCACGATCTGATATTGCTCTTGTTTCTCTCGTGTTCACATCTTATATCACAAACACATTTCACTTCAATTCATCCTGGACTTAAAACAACAATAATTAAGAAATCATTGTGCCTAGTGTAAAGTGAGAGCTGGCACAAAAAGAAACACATTTGTCACATTAGTCAGATTGTAGGCTAAATCTTTCACCGTACACAAACTCACAGAATACGAGCGAAATAAAAAAACATAATAGCCTATAGGCCTACTACTCTACATAATATAGGCAACATAATATAATAAACTTCTGTCAAATACAAAGCAATTAGATCTGGCACATAATAAAACTGCGTAATTCTTCATTCGGTTTATCGATCGGAAAAGAGATTGTAGGCCTAGGCTATAATGTCTTACCATGGTCCGGAAAAAACAAACAGACTGACAGCAATATAAAGGGAAACTTCATTTTCACCACTTTTATCAGAAAAAAAAACAATCCAATGTAGACTCGAACAAAAGTGCCTCACTCTTCCATATTAGTGACCACAAGTGAAAGTGAAAGTGAAAGTAACACCGTGTCTACACATAACAAAAGACAATAGGAGCCATTATAATCAGTGACGCTGTCTCAACGGGAGGCGGCGCGACGATAAATCTCCGACAGTAAACTGATGCTTTGTTTAAGAACAACTGATACAAAGTACAAATGATTTGCAACGGTGGTATTTTCGCTTCCAGTGTAGACAGCCTTTAAGCTGTTGTGTGAACATTCGGTGTAAACACTCGGCAGTGATGGGAGCGTTCGAAACACTTCGTGATAGTCCAGGTGATATGTGAAAATAATGTTCACTTTTTCATAAAAGCATGAAAATCAAGGATTACAATGATACCATATACAGCAACATAAACTGTTCAGGAGAAGAGTTAATGGTGAAATCAGCTATGTGAGAAGGAAATAACAGTATCTGAGCATCACAGTACCACAGCATTAATAGTACGTATTATGACTATTAAGTTTACTACTAATATTTTATTTAATAATACATTAAAAGATTGTTTTCAAGAATACCATCATATATTTCAGAGATATTTAAAAAAAAAAAAAAAATCTCAGGTAAGTATATTTTCCCTTACCTCTCGGGCAGAGTCAGGTAGGCGGTAATATGTTTCCAATACATTCTTGTTCTCTCTCAACACTGCTCTAACATCACATGCGCATGGCAACGCAATCAGGTGAACAGTTCAATTTTAATTCAGTGACTTTATGAGAAGGATTACAATGAAATCTCAGAAGATGC
>NW_015556028.1:56350-66705 GCF_001515605.1 Sinocyclocheilus anshuiensis | reverse complement strand
TGTTTCCAATACATTCTTGTTCTCTCTCAACACTGCTCTAACATCACATGCGCATGGCAACGCAATCAGGTGAACAGTTCAATTTTAATTCAGTGACTTTATGAGAAGGATTACAATGAAATCTCAGAAGATGCAGAATGAAATTTCAAACATATTTCATGTAAACTTAATTTACAATGACTCTCTGGGGCCAGAGTTGTCTATCATGTTGTCCACAGGGGGGAAGCCAGAGTCCTGCATGCGGGCGGGTACACGCAGGTGAATCGCTAATATTTGATGTAATGGGTGGAATAATATTTATGTGTAGGGTGTGGTGCGGGTGCTGTAGTGATTATATTAGAGGGAGCGCTCTTTGCTTGCTTTCTGTATTTAATCTATTCACAATTTGAATAAAAGTTTTAATAAATGAGTTTTGTCTACCTCATGTAGGAGATTTAATGCAGATGCGGAGTTTTTATGTCAAATGGGTCGGGTATGGGATTAAATTAGTTTTGCTGTCAGATAATGTGTTTGGTGCTCTGTTAATTACTGCGATTGTGGGAAGATCATTTCACCAGCCAGGAAAGGTGAACGAAAATGCCTGTCTGTGATGTTACCACGAGGCATCGCTTACTTACAGATCTCAGGCTTCTGAAAGGGGATGTAGATTCGTGAGAGTGAGGAGGAAGCAGGAGGGTGCTGAGCCTGTGGCTGTTCTGTATGCAAACATCAATGTCTTGAACTTGATTGCGAGCTGCAACCGGTAGCCAGTGCAGAGAGATAAAGAGAGGTGTAACATGGGCTCTTTTGGGCTCGTTGAAGACCAGTCGTGCCGCTGCATTCTGAATCATTTGTCGAGGTTTGATTGTGCATGATGTAAGTCCAGCAAGAAGAGCATTGCAGTAGTCCAGCCTAGAAATGACAAGAGCCTGGGCAAGAGGTGCAGCATATGCTGTTTGGAAGGGTCTGATCCTCCTGATGTTGTGCAATGCAAACCTGCATGATCGAGTTGTCTTTACAACATGGTCCTTGAAGGTCAGCTAGTCACCAAAGAATAATTTTTGATGAACCTAGCAGGATGATGAAATCATGCTGTAGAGTTGGAGTGGCAGGGAAAACGAGAAGCTCAGGTGTTCCTTCATCCATGCCGAGATGTTTGCCAGGCAGCCTGAGATCCATGCAGCTACTATTGGACTGTCTGGTTGAAATTAATGATAGAGCTGTGTGTCATTAGCATAGCAATGGTAGGAGAAGCCATGTCCTTGTATAATGGGTCCCAGTGATGTAGTGTATATGGTGAAGAGGAGGGGTCCAATAACTGATCCCTGAGGAACCCCAGTGACCAGTTGATGTTCTTTGGATACCTCTCCTCCCCAGGAAACCCTGAAAGATCTACCTGTGAGATAAGATTAGAAGAGAAAAGTAAAATGGTCGCCATGGCAACCTCAAGGCGTTTTTGCGATGGCTCCATTTCTGAAAATGTTCAGGGCCCTAACCTGTACAACTGTACCAAGTTTCATGCTTTTATGAAAAAGTGAACATATCACCTCAAATTTTGCACATATCACCTGGACTATGAATCTTATGAATCGTTTCGATTCAGTTGTTCGGAACTCGTATCAAACTGTAGCCTATCAAATTGGTTTCAAACATTTCGAAATACCGAAGTTTCGCCGCCAGATTGCATTGATCTGGTTAATCCATGAAAGAGTGTCCCTTGACTCTTTTCGTTTTTCTTAAAAATAAATCAATTAATTAATTAAAAAAGCGATTGTCTGAGCTCGTCTGGGACCGTTTTCTCAGCTTCCTGCATGAAGTAATTTTCCTGTGGCTCTATTGTAATTAATTAATATATGCTTCATACACACAAAAAGAAAAAGTCCCGAACTCTTCACCACATGCACAAGTTGTTTGTTCACCCAACAGATCAAACAACATTGTTTCTGTAGAAATCAGACCACAGCAGGTTTCCGTTTGACTTTGAAATGCTTTGAAGTGAGCTGAAGTGCTAGTATGGTTGTGTAATGATGTGAGAGGGTGACCGGTTTCAACTTTTTTGTTTCGCCGAACATAACAATTAATAATCAAATTATTATTAGCTAACTAGCTATTTTAAAACCAATTACCTCTGTTATCATTAAATTAAGGGAGATCCATTCAATATTCTTCTACTTGCTTGTTTAACATAGACAGGCAATTTCAAAAACGGTCATATATAATTTAATCAATGTTAAATTATAAGGAATTGGGAATGTATTAAAATCTTATTAAGGGCTAGAAGAACATTTATGTATACATGAAACATTAAATACCATATAAATATACACAACGTGTTCAAAAAGTGTGAGGATGATATATAGGAGGGTCAGACTCGGGGGCGGATTCAGGTTGACACATCAGATTAACAGAGTGCTTTTGGTGGATAGTGGTACTAGTTTAGACAAAGAAGATGTTTTATATGTTTGTTTTGTTCGGGTTGTGCTGGCGGTGTCTGATTGGTAAGTTATAAAAGCATTTTATGCCTTAATTTTCATCCATTTCAGAGCAACAAGCCACTGCTACTATTTAAATGTGTCTATTTTCGTGAGACCTCTCATTTGAATTCAGATCTTGGTTTGTGATTTCCATTTGGGAGTTCCTCAAATTTATGAGTTCCAGGCTTAGAAAAGTCATGGAAATTAATAGAAATTGTCATAATTTTCCATGACTATAAAATTTTATTTTGGAAATTTCAAGTGAATGTAAACTAATGGAGGCTCAGAGATCCTGAGTAGCTTTCAAATATCTGGGTTTTTTTGTTTTTTTGGTTTCAAATGACTGCTGCACCGTTGCCAGCCATAATTATAATATATATATATATTTTTTAACTTTTGTTAATCATAAACAAAAGGAAATCGGTCAAAAAGTGAGCAAAGTGAGTTAGATTTGGTGAGCTTGATTTTCTTTTTGGTTACACTTTACTTGAAGGGGTGTGCATAAGACTGACATGACACCTTCATAATCATGACATGACACCTACATAATCATGACATGACATGTCATGAATATGAAGGTTTTTTTATGCATGTTTATGACAACTGTCATTAAGTGTCATTCGCTCAGTTATGTACTTTTTAATGCAAAGATGACATTGTTTGAGATGTCTTTGTTATGGGCTATGGTTAGGGGTAAGGGTAGGGGTAGGGTTAGGTTAGGGTTAGGTCAAATAATGTCATATTTGCATTAAAAATGACATAACTGAGCGAATGACACTTAATGACAGTTGTCATAAACATGCATAAAACCTCCTTCATATTCATGACATGTGTCATGTCATGATTATGAAGGTGCCATGTCAGTCTTATGCACACCCCTTCAAGTAAAGTGTTACCTTCTTTTTTTACCCATCTAAATATCTCAAATATAAAAATCCCCTTTTTATAAAACAAGTAAATGAAAGTCAGGGGAAAAAATTAAACTTGCAGCCTACTTTCAAACTGTACTTAACTTGTGTGACTGCACAAATTTATTGTACTCTACAGCTTATAAAACACCATATCTTTCTTATTTGTTTCTGCTGCTGTTCTTCAGTTTACAACTCAATGTTACAAACTAGAGTTGATGTGATGCTTTATAAACAACAGGAACCTTAATCGATTACATTTTTTTTTGTCTTCATCAGGTGTGTTTGGTGAGTCAGTGTCAGTGATGGAGGGAGATTCTATTACTCTACACCCTGATGTTACTAAAATACATGAAGAAGACGATGTAGTGTGGAAATATGGAGCTGAAAAGTCTCAGATAGCTCAAATAAATAGATATGCTAAAGTCTACTCCACATATGATGTTCCTGATGGGAGATTCAGAGACAGACTGAAACTGGACAATCAAACTGGATCTCTGACCATCACAAACATCTCAACTCAACATGCTGGAGATTATAAACTAGAGATAAATGGAGTGAAACTGTCATCAAAAACATTCCGTGTTTATGTCTATGGTGAGTAGAGATAATGTGTCCTGTCCTTCGCATGTTCTTATTTTATTACTTACATACTGAAAAGTTCACTCATTTTATAGTTTGAATGACAGACACACTAAATAGTGACGATTGTTGATTAGATTCATCAGGTTTCTGTTTATTCTCTCATGTGTTCAGCTCGTCTGTCTGTTCCTGTCATCAGCAGAAACTCCTCACACTGTTCTTCATCATCATCATCATCATCACAGCAGAATTGTTCATTGTTGTGTTCAGTGGTGAATGTGGGTCATGTGACTCTCTCCTGGTACAAAGGAAACAGTTTATTGTCCAGCATCAGTGTGTCTGATCTCAGCATCAGTCTCTCTCTACCTCTGGAGGTGGAATATCAGGATAAAAACAGCTACAGCTGTGTGCTCAACAATCCCATCAGCAACCAGACTCAACATCTGGACATCAGTCAACTTTGTAACATATGTTCAGGTACAGCAGCGCTGATATATGTGATTATTTACTAACCCGATCTCTGTATTTTTAAAGATCAGATTGACACAATCACTTTTACAATTACATTACTGCCTCTCTTTAGACGTTGCAGCACAGTCTTCTTCTCATCCTCCAGTCTCTCTGATAGTGTTGATTTCTGCTGCTGTTGTTGGATCTCTGTTGATTGTAGCTGCATTTGGGATCTTCTGCATCTGTAGAAGACACAGAAGAACTGGCCAAGAAGGCAAGTGTTACCTACTGCTTTTAAGAAGTATTATAACATATATCTATATAATTTCACATTTTTCAATCTGCATCGAAACAAAAATGCAAATCTGCCTTAATTCAATAATAAATCAACTTCTTACAGACTTTATGAATATAATCTGACCAGTGCAAAGACGAAGAGCTCCACTGGTGTTCAAATTAAGATTTTCATGAAAATTTCACTGATGGGTGATTCTTCATTTGTTGAGCTTCTGTGAAAATGAAATTTCATAAAAAAAAAAAAAATGCAAATAATGTATAATGTATAAGCTATCTGCAAAGAATGTATTTGCAACGTGAATTAGCCACATCGTAAAATATGCACAAATTGCTATGAGATCGGGTTGGTATTTTGAATAATAATAATGATAAATACATACTCTGCTAGAACTAGTGTGAGGGAAACAGTTTTAACCCTAAAAGGGGCGACGTATGCTGGGGGATATAAACATTTGAGAAGCTGTGGGGAGAAGCAGTGAAAGCATAGGTCTCATTTCTTGGTTTCATCTTGAAAGGGCCTGTAGTGGGAAATCTACTCACTCTCCGATAAAAGTTGATCTAGTTCACATATTTACACACGTTGGAGGGGACTTTGCTGTTTAAATAGCTGTTGTTCAGCATTAGCTTATTAGGTTTACATTGAAATGTTATAAATTAAATGCTTACATTTTTTTGTAATCTGTCTCTAAATGCTTGTATCTCAGGGGATACATCGCCCTTTTAGGGGTATAAATCAAGATATAAATCATACATATAGACTGTGTGACTTTGTGGCTTGTGTTTTAGAAAATCTAATCATTTTGTAATCTTGACCAGACTGTCCTCCAACAAAAAAACGACCCTATAGGTCATTTGTGCAAGCACCTTATTACGACCTATATTTACATTTTAAAGTTTAGTGCTCTCTAGCGGGCGTAAAAATAATGACAGTGTCGTGTTGCGTCTGTCGTCATGAAATGACGTATGACTGTCATTACCAATCAAAATGCGTGTTTATTTAAATGCAATTTGTGGACTTTTTACATGGTCCAACCATAGACTGCATAAAAATATGGACGTAGTGTCCGTGACATTACCCATAGGTTTCTGAAGAGCATTTTGAAGCCTAAAGTGAGCGGAGCTGGCCGTCGCCATCTTGACATCGCGTCATCTCGCATCACTCCCGGATAATCGAAAATGGGCAAAGAGGCAGGACGTGGGTGGAGCTGGTTGCTGAAACCACGCCCACCTAGCGTGACAAGCGGGCAATCCACCTGTCACTCAAGTGGCCACGCCCTTAATTATGCAGGCCTTTAAGGCTTAATATAATTTAAATGAATGAGATATAAAAAAAATTCACCCACCCACACCACTTTTTGTACCAGGCTATAAACATATTTTTTTCTACTGTAAATTTGGGCATTTTAACATGGGGAGTCTATGGGACTGACTTCCATTTGGAGCCAGCCTTTAGCGGCCAGTCGATTAATTGCAGTTTTAGTCACTTCCGTGTTGGTTTCACGAGAGAGACCGGAAGGTTGCCGCTTGGGTCCAACCCGATCTCATGGCAATTTGTACATATTTTACTAGGTGGCTAATTCATACGAATTCGTATGAATGACCACACCTAACCCCGCCCCTAAACCTACCCTCACAGAAATCATGCAAAATCAAGATATACAGTGCATATGGGTAGTCAACAAATAAAAATTGGACTGTGTCCTATGGTGTCACATAGAAAAATGTAGAAAAAAATCTTAACATACAAATAACATGAGAAAAAAGTATCTTCATTCTTAGAGTTACAAATAGCATGAGAGAAGTTTATCTTCAATGTTAGTTTTTTTTTTTTCCGTCACACCATAGAACACATTGATACATCAACTACCCATATACATTTTATGAGAACGTGCGTTCCTTGGGATTGAACCCATGATCACATGATTGCATGTTGTCGTATAACACAATGCTCTACCAACTGAGCTATACGAAACCCAAATTATAGCAAAGCATTTGCCATACAAAGCATTAATATGAAAGTGTCCTGTTGCCGATAGGGGCGCAATTGTAGTATACGCTCTGATGGGTCATATTTCAGGGATTTGGACAAACGACCTATTTTCAATAGAGTTTGGGTGTCACCCAGTGGTTGTTTTTGGTATAGTGCCCAAAGAAAATCTTGTATTGGTTGGAGGACATGTTGCCTTGACAAAACACATATCGTTGGAAAGGTCTGACAGTCAAGATTCCATATTTGGTGACTGTTTTTTAATAGAAGCCATATTGTGACAGAAAATGATTGATTTGTGATAGAAACGGGGAAGTCGTGGCCTAATAGTTAGAGAGTCGGACTCGTAACCCAAAGGTTGCTAGTTCGAGTCTCAGGTCTGGCAGGAATTGTAGGTGGGGGGAGTGAATGTACAGCGCTCTCTTCCACCTTCAATACCACGACTGAGGTGCCCTTGAGCAAGGCACCGAACCCCCAACTGCTCCCCGGGCGCCGCAGCATAAATGGCTGCCCACTGCTCCGGGGGTGTGTGTGTTCACTGCTGTGTGTGTGCACTAAGGATGGGTTAAATGCAGAGCACTAATTCCTAGTATGGGTAACCATACTTGGCCACATGTCACGTCACGAAAACTGCATTAGAAAAATTCAATAGAGTTTGGGTGTCACCAAAGAAAATCTATGTGCCCAAATAGTGCCCAAAGAAAATCTCACAGGAACCACAATTTTTGTGATATCAACTTCAAATTTGGAACATAAATCGGTTAGACATATGGCTTTGACTTTATAGCAATTTTAGAGTGCAACATATTTTATAAAATATTTATTTTATATAAAATAAAAACAATTAGTATACTACATTATCTTTACTGTAAACGTAAACTTTTATAACTTTTTTATACTTTATTTTTTTTAAATGCTATGTGTCTTCTTTAAAAAGAGACCAACCTTATGTCTGTACTCCAAAGCGTTCAGGAATTACAACCATGTTTTTACGAGCATTGATAAACAAGTGTTCTGTTTCCAGTGAATTTATACCCCCAAAGGAGCAACGTATCCTGGGGGATACAAACATTAAAAACAAATATAAGAGTCAAGTTTTGAAAAAAAATCATGACATTTTATTATTTGAGTCCCAATAAGATGGAAAATAGCATTAAATGAATTTTCTGATGTATCTTTATGGGTTTGCCCTTTTTAGGGTTAAAGTCAAACTGAATTCATTTGTTAATGCAATTGCATTTTGTTATTTAAATTGCATGCTTTAACAATCTAACTTTGACAGCCCTACTAACAGTGATGAAAAAGATCTAGTAAAGATTGTGTTAATGCATATGTTATTATTGTTGTGCAGATGAGGTCACTTATGCTGACCCAACGTTCTACAAAAGAAACACACAGAAATCGGTAAGATCATTTATGACTGTGTATGCATCAGTTCAGCGGTGAGTCAGATTTAGATGTGTGTTCTTGTCAGTATAATAAAACGTGATGTCCAATGTTACATAAAAGCACTGAAGCAAAACCAATGATGTAGATGCAGTAGATGTTTGACGGCATTAACTCAAGCTGGTAGATTACCAGAAATAAGGAGCTGAATCTGATCAATATTATTTGAAATTTTAGAATCTCAAAATCTATGGAAGCTTGTTTCTATGGAAAGCTGTTTCCACCACTTTTTTTTTTCTTGCAATTGTTAGTTTATATCTCACAATTCATAATTGTTAGTTTATAACTCACAATTGCAGGAAACAAAGTCGCAATTGCCTTTTTACTTTCTCTATTTTATGGTGGAAAAAAACAAAACAAAACAACAATTGCAAGGTAAACTCAGAATTCAAAGAAACTTCTGAATTGTGAGATATAAAGTCATAACTACCATTGAATTTTTTTTTATTTTTATTTTTTGTGGCAAAAACAGGCTTCCATAAATAATCTTCCATACAAAATAAATATTAATGAAGATTTTTTTTGTATTTACATTTTTACAATTATTTTTATATTTTGTTTTTACAGGAGATAAAAGCAGAACATCATTGTGAAGAGGATGACGTTGTGTATGAATCTGTTTTCATTAGTAGATGATCAAACTTAAACCTTTCTTCTGAACACCAGATCCCACTGTGTGAATGCTTTTACTAAGAACCTAATATATATCAGGAAATCCCAGCAGACACAAAGCAGAATGATTCTGAAGGGTCTGAAGTATGACATTCAGAGATGGACTAATGAAAAGACTTTGCTTTGTAGTTCTATGACTTCTAATAAATGATCTAAATCGTGTGGCTCATTGGAGTGTTTCATGTTTGACATTTAAAGCTTGTTTTGATCTCTTTGGTGGAAAAACATCTTTTGCGTGAGCATTGTCTATTACTGGTGGGTTGTGGTCAGTTTGCGAACGTATATCTTGATGTGTGATTAGCGTGTGGTTGAGGGGTGTTTTTCCATTCCAATGCACATGATGCAAACCGTTTGACTTCCGCTTTACACAAACAGCTTTATTACTAAAATACTGAACCCATCAATTCTGAAAATATCATAGACTTTGTGTGTATAAGCCTCATGACGTTATATATACTCATGCTGTGATCCTGCTGATAACTGCTAGTTTCCGTAGTTATTTTTTAGCTTCAGCAATAGGAGGAGTTGTTGTTTCTAAGAAGAATTATTCTAGACATCACACCTTTGTTTTATAAAGAACATCCTGTTTTTGTCTGCTAATCTCTGTGAGTGATTTTAAGAATGAATGCAATGTATGATTCACTGTTGTGATATTCTTACATAGGCATCAAGTGAAATGGTTGCAGACAAAAAGGGTTCAGAAAAATCGGCCTGACACAAAAAGGCATTTTAGTCATTGTAGCCTTTTAGTCAAATGGCAGAGGTCTGGAGATGTCCTATAACGCATCCTGTACAGCTGTGGTTATTTCAGCAATTTGTAGGCGTGTAATGTGTCACCTGAGTCTTAATGTCATGTGACTGTTGACTGTTGAGGGAAAAAAAACCACACAATACACAGCAGATCTACTTCTGTAAGATAAGATGTAGCTATATATAGATCTCACAGTAAAGAACCAATAATAAACAGGAATCCTTTGGTTTAAGTAAGAACCGGCTCCAAATGATTTATGAACTGTCTGAATTATTTAAACCATTAAAAGAATGAATAATTTAAATCATTTAAAGAATCACGAAACCGATTCATACCATATTACTAACCCATTTGACCAATATATTAAAAGGAACTAACTCAAATGAGAGATTCATTTATAAATTGAGAATTGACTGTCAGTGCTAATTAATATTTTAGCTACTGAAATGTGATTTAAAAGCGGATGCTAACACTATGGTATTGACTATAAGTCGCTATCTTTGCCACATGTAAGATTTGTAGATGGTGATAGAATATGAGTGTGATTATTATACTTTTGGCCTTAAGTGCAAAGAGCCCACTTTGTTACACAAACTCCACCCACCGATGTCTGGTTGGGATAAACAATAATCGTTATTTGCACTTAGTGTAAATAGCATGTTATATATATATATATATATATATATATATATAGTGAAAAGTTTAAAGTGACGTGACATGTGGCCAAGTATGGTGACCCATACTAGGAATTAGTGCTCTGCATTTATCCCATCCTAATGATATATATAAAATGGTTATATATATATATA
>NW_015556028.1:50877-56326 GCF_001515605.1 Sinocyclocheilus anshuiensis | reverse complement strand
TAAAACCATTTTTACATTGTGTAAAGACCACTACACCATTCTCTTGGAAGATAACACAAATTCACAGAAGGTAAAATAAATGAACAGTAATATACACACCTTTTTAATTTAATAATCAGTGGTTTGATTTGAATCTTAACTCATAAATGGCGCCATCTGGTGGGTTTCTAAAGAACAGCCACTAACAGCATTATAGCGTTATAGCACTGGGAGCTCAACCGTCTCAGATTGGAGGCATGTTTTTTTTTTTTTTAACTGACTTTAAAAGCAAAGACTACAATGAAATGCCAGAGATCTCATTATGAACAAACATTTCTCAAATCTCACAGGCAGCCAAATTTCAAATTTATTTTGGTTCAACTGAATTAATCAGATTTACAGGCTGCTGTCTCATTAACATTCACTGTTTAATTCTTGTACCAACACTGTGTGTGTGTGGGGGGGGGGATACACACAGTGATCCACTGAATGTATTGTGAGCAGCTCAATTTGAGTCGAGTTAAACCAGCTGTGGTCTGATTTATCTTCATCTAATGTGGTTTCATCTGTTGGTGGAAAAACAGCTCCTGCATCAGCGTGTCTATTATGAATGCGGTCAGTGAGTGTCAGTAGTTTGTGGCTGAAGCGTTTCTTCATTTTCTCTCCTGCTAATATGAACCAAACATTCAGACTTCTGTTCCATATAAAACATATTTACAGTTAAATAAAATGAATCCAACAGTCAATTAAGAGTCAGAAGTCAAACATGATATTCTCCTGCATCATTAATAAACTACACAGATTGGCAGCTGATCATCTCACAACATCAGTAAATACAAATATCAAATATTAAAATTCATGACTTTAGCATTTCACTCTTCTGCTAGTTTTCATTCAGCACCAGAATTCATTTAAAAAAATATAATGCGATTGCTCATTTGCATGACTTCCTGTGTTAAAGGAAATGACCACGTGAGAATAAACTGTGACAGAGGTTCAGACGTGTTAAAGAAAGACCACAAACACACACAGCATCTGTTCAGACATTTAAGTGATATTTAAAGGGGTCATATGATGCGATTTCATTTTTTCCTTTCTCTTTGGAGTGTTACAAGCTCTTGGTGCATAAAGAAGATCTGTAAATTTGCAAAGACTAAAGTCTCAAATCCAAAGAGATATTCTTTATAAAAGTTAAGAGTCAGCCACACCTACCTAAAACGGCTCGTTCGAACACGCCCCCACATACCTAGGTCACTATGTGGGAAGATTTGCATAACGCCGCCCAAATGTTCACGCAAAGAAAGAAGGCGTAACTTTTATTCTCTCTGTAGTATTGTTGACGCTGCAGCCATGTCGTGAAGACGCTTTGTGCTTCGTTGTGAAAGCGAAACTACTTTGTTTGGTCTTCCAAAAGAGGACGATATCCGCTTCGTCATGCCTAGAGCTGATCCGTGCTGGTCGCTGAGGAAATACAACAACTTAGTGCTGTGGATCGCCGGAATGGCTTTCACCGTTTTCACCGCTCCTTCGCCGGGACCGCCATTCTTGACCCCGCCACCTCAGCTCACTAAATAATGTGTTTTTTTAACTTTAAACCGCATAAACACATTTCATTACACCAAATACACAAAATAATGTTCTTTTTAGCAGCATCATATGACCCCTTTAAGATTTAAGTGAACTGATGAAGAAAATGTTTCTGAAATTAGTTTTGTTCAGTGTGTGGTGTCTGGTTGGTGAGTTTGAAATGTGTTTTTATGACTTCAGTTGCTTCTGTTCTACCATGTAAAAAATCTGTAAGGCTGTAAAAGATGTAAGGCATCAAGTGATTTTAAAGATTTAATCTGTGACAAAACTTCTTCATGTGTGTTTGCTGATACAGATGCAGTGAAGTCAGTGCTGGAGGGAGATTCAGTCACTCTAAACTCTGGTGTTACTGAAATAATGGGTGATGATCTGATTCTGTGGAGGTTTGGATCTGAAAACACCTTAATAGCTCAAATCAATGTAATGGTCAGCAGCATGACTGTATATGATGATGTTCCTGACGGGAGATTCAGAGACAGACTGAAGGTGGATCGTCAAACTGGATCTCTGATCATCATAAACACCACAACTCAACATGCTGGACTCTATCAACTACAGACCAACAATGTGATCAAGAGTTTCAGTCTCACTGTCTATGGTGAGTTACTGTAAATATCAGTTTCTTTTATTTGTTATCGCTTTAAAGTATATAAAGCCTTTTCCATCTTAAAAATAATAACATTTGAGATACACATTCACTTTTTACTTTAATTTTAAACCTATTTAACAGTTTTCTTTTGCTTAATTATTCCGAGGTTGGCATCTCAGATAATGTAATAAAAAAAAAAAAAAAAACTGAAATCACAAACACTCACTGAATGACATCACAGAATCTCACTCAACACAAGAAACAGCATGATTTAATCTGAAATTTCTAATATTTCTCAGCTCGTCTGCCTGTTCCTGTCATCAGCAATAACTCTTCACAATGTTCTTCATCTTCATCATCATCATATTGTTCATTGGTGTGTTCAGTGGTGAATGTGGGTCATGTGACTCTCTCCTGGTACAAAGGAAACAGTTTATTGTCCAGCATCAGTGTGTCTGATCTCAGCATCAGTCTCTCTCTACCTCTGGAGGTGGAATATCAGGATAAAAACAGCTACAGCTGTGTGCTCAACAATCCCATCAGCAACCAGACTCAACATCTGGACATCAGTCAACTCTGTCACACATGTTCAGGTACAGCAGTACTGATATAATTCACATTTATGAATCAGTTTGTTGATTTTACAGACTGATAACTTAAGATGCCAAAGGATGAGTTTTTGTCATCATTTACAATTTTTGAGTCCCTAAATCAATTTTTATTATTGCGTTCTCTCTCTCTCGCTCTCTCTTTATAATTATTACTATTAACTAATTACTTTTTTTCCCAGAAGTTCATGGCTGTGATACTATCGAGCCTGTGATCCGATTGGTCGTCACTGCTCTGATGGGCGTGGCTGCAGCAGCTGCTGTTGTTCTTCTGGTCAATGACATCAGATCTGCTAGAGGTTAAAAGAAAACAGAACGGATATCATAGATATTCTGACATATTTTGGAATCTTAATCTTTAGAGATTAAAATATATGTGGTCTAATTGTTTAATGATGGCGAAACAAAGCTTTGCTTTCCAGTGCCTCTGAACGAGATCATATAAAGGTTCATTACCTGAATCAATCCTTTCAATGTGGTGTACGTTGGGACCGTCTGGTGGCTAGAATGATGAATATTCGTCTATATTTGAAGAGTTCATTTGCAAAAACACATAACTCTGTTTTTAACAATTTTCAAAAACTATATTTTTCATTGCGCATTTCAATTAATCTCAATCAAACTGCAGTTGGGTTATTTTGATTAATTAAGTAAATAAAAAAATACAGCTAACTAAAACAACAAAACACAATGAAAACATGATAACATAATAAAGAAACTTATATGAGTTATCTGTAGTGACAAATTTCATATTTGTTAATTACTTTTTGTAATTAGTTTGTTTGTTATTTTCTTAATTTATGTTTTGTTGCTTTGAGATTTTAATTTTGTTTGTACACAGAAACACTGCAAATGCTTGCAAAATATGAATGTAACAAATATTTGTCATACTAACAAAGATTCGTAGAGAGAGAGATCTATGAATCTATATTTTTAACTAAGCTAGTGACATGATAACAAACTATGAATTTAGACTGAACAATTCTACTCAGTTGGTCTGTATCAACTGATGTTTGAAGTGCATTAAGTATTATTAGGTAATCCTCAAATTATGATTATTAAATTAAAACCATAAATATCATATGCCACTGGAGGCATACTTGCCAAATTCTGGATTCAAACAATGTAATTCTGCCCAGCCCTGAGTAAGACCTTGCATCGTGAATACTTTGACTCAGATCGGGACTTCGGTGAGGGTTTGCAAATCTTTTGATTCAGAGCGGGACTTCGGAGCATGTATCGCCAATTTGTTTTGTTTTTTTCTGATTTATTTTTCTTTCTTTTTTTTACAGTAGGCATTAACAGTAACTGTTTTTACAGTAACAGTAGGCTGCAAAACATCAAACCATTAAGGCAGTACTGATATAAAAACAAAACAAAAAAGTATGCACAAATACAAATCTCCTAAGAAAATTAGGCTCACCATGGTTTTATTATAGTCAAATAGTAGCCATGTTTTTTTTTTTGTATAACCACAGTTTTACTACTAATACTACGGTTAAACTGGTTAGTGTAGAAAAACTATAGTTAATTTGTGGTAACCATTGTTTAACGATAGTAAAAAATATATATTGTAGTAAAACGAAAGTATCATTTATAGGGTTCCCAACATTTATAAGTCCGTTTATATCTTTCATTCCGTAACTACGGGTTTAATTCTGGTGTTTTGAAATGTCATGGAAACCAGAAAGCAGACGTTAATCGAATGAATTGCTCTTGAAATACCGGTAATATTTTCTTGTGTGGCGCCCCCGCTAACGGATTTAGCCGAGCACCCACAGAAACGCACGGCGGCCTACTGATCGGCCTTTGACATCTTGAGATAGACATATAGCATCATTCTCGTGGTACTTTGATAACATTTGCCGATCAGTCTGTACAGCGCTCCAAAAAGTCGAAAAACATTTCTTCTTGAGAAATGCAAAAACATGCTCGAGCACTAAGTACGGGAGGGAAGCGCTGCATCAGCCAACAGATAGCAACTCAAGACCAGGTAAACCGGTTTGTTTCTCTCTGAGATTCTTTCTGTACAACTTAGTTCTAGCTTTATATGTGTGGTATTGTAAATCTGTAACAGTATTTAGTGCTTATGTGTGAATATAAAGTTTGAGTTGTTTTGACAATTGACATAGGCATGTGGTAGTTCTTACTGTAATATGTGTGTTGGTATTAAACAGAATCTATAGTAAAACACAAAGTGACCTTATTATATTGAGTCTGTTAGTTTGCTTTTTTTCTATGGAGGATAAGCACATAACTTATCCTCACTGGCAAAAACATAAGCCGACGCCTGTGCCCACACTGGAATGTTGCCAAGCATTTTGTGACAAATTAAAATCTTATTAGTTTTCTTTTTGAATTTGTTTGTTATGTATTTGTATTTTTGTGTGTCATTTTTGTTTGTATAAAATGTCATTCAAGTTTGCTTGCCTGTTACAGGTTGGACAGTAAAAGCAAGAACACGATATAGGGACACTAGTAAATATGTAAAACTCAAAGAGCCGTGCTTATTGGAGTTTGTCACTGAAGGCAAGTCTCTAAATTAAGCTATACTATACAGTAAATGCACAAAGTACTTTAATGTCTTTATGATTAATAAAAAAAGGTAGGATAGTAATGAAGTTATTGTTTTACAGCAAAAAAAAGCATTGCCATTCCAGAACAGACCCCTGTTAGGGTAACGGAT
>NW_015556028.1:43645-46145 GCF_001515605.1 Sinocyclocheilus anshuiensis | reverse complement strand
TCCTATGGTGCTGACTCATTTTTCTACATAGTTACAAAATTTTTTTTAACTTGTTTGAAACTCAGTAGAGATTTATAAAGAAATATGTATCATAATGAATGTGTATTTTCATACCAAACAGTATTAAGATGCATTGGAGACTAGCAGAGCTGTTTTATTCTATTGTATGTTTGATATATTAAAATTTCAATAAATGTTGAAATAAATTCATAGTCACTTGGTTTTTGAAAAATATTTATAGTTTTGTTTTAAATTTAATCTGCATTACCATTTTAAAATACTATTTACAAAATTCACATTAAATAAATACACTGGGTGTGTGGGATTAATCACCATAAAGTGTTAAAGGTGTACGCTTGCGAGTAATAATTTCTCAACACCTTGAGTGATTAAAATGAAACACTAACACAGTGTTTGTATTGTGGCGAAGCAGTAAAGGATTAAAGATTTAGCACGACTACGCCACCCTGGGTCTTGCCCAGGGACCTTTCTTAATTAATTTCTTTAGGCAACACAGGTCAGCTCACGATAAATTTGCAGGGGACATAGATATACAAAGTAATTTATTACAATTAAAAAGGGTTTATAACATAAAGGGAGGTAGAAGAGCAATCACTAAACAACAGTTCACATATAACAACCTCAATTACACACTTCACAAAATACAACAGTGGGCAACCTGGGTCATCAAGGACATCCAAGGATCAAGGTACAGGAACCGAGGCTTGACAGCACAAGACTGGGAGGAAATTAGAATGGTAGGGAGGTGTTGTCGTGGAGGCGGGATGCTAAAAAAAATATGTTTGATATATTACAATTTCAATAAATGTTGAAATAAATTCATAGTCACTTGGTTTTTGAAAAATATTTATAGTTTTGTTTTAAATTTAATCTGCATTACCATTTTAAAATACTATTTACAAAATTCACATTAAATAAATACACTGGGTGTGTGGGATTAATCACCATAAAGTGTTAAAGGTGTACGCTTGCGAGTAATAATTTCTCAACACCTTGAGTGATTAAAATGAAACACTAACACAGTGTTTGTATTGTGGCGAAGCAGTAAAGGATTAAAGATTTAGCACGACTACGCCACCCTGGGTCTTGCCCAGGGACCTTTCTTAATAAATTTCTTTAGGCAACACAGGTCAGCTCACGATAAATTTGCAGGGGACATAGATATACAAAGTAATTTATTACAATTAAAAAGGGTTTATAACATAAAGGGAGGTAGAAGAGCAATCACTAAACAACAGTTCACATATAACAACCTCAATTACACACTTCACAAAATACAACAGTGGGCAACCTGGGTCATCAAGGACATCCAAGGATCAAGGTACAGGAACCGAGGCTTGACAGCAGGGCACAATCGGCCTATACAGCAAAACACCCTTCACTTATACCTCACACACACACACACACACACACACACAAGGAATCCACCCCTGCCTTAGGCACTCAGCTCCTGTAACAACAGAAATCAGGTTATACACTTGAAAAGACGGTCACCATCACAAATGGATTACAATAAAGAGAGTTACCCACCCCCAAATGAACAGATACAAATACTTAAATCCACCAAAATAACTAACTAATACAAAACAAGGCAATAATAAATGATTGCTTGCTACTACAACACAAAACAAAACTCAGCAAATGAGCACAAACATCAGACTCACAGCCACTCATTATAGTAATACAACAGTAAAGAATAACACTTACACAATAACTATAGAAAAACAATACAACAAAACAAGTAATTGAGTGCACTTAAGAAACTCAGGTTGAGTACACTCAACGATCAACACGTTTCACAATAAAGGCATCCAATCAATACATGAAACAAAAAAAAACAAAAAAAGGAAAGAGAAAATGTTGGTAAACCAACTAACAAACACACACACACACACACACAAAGGCTTCAACAAAACACCACGAAAGGGAATTACAAAAATTAACCAAAACAAAGCAACAGCGTCTCCAGATAATAGTTCCCACGTAGCCCCAACAACAGGGAAGCTAAATCGCAAGTAGTGACGCCACTGGTCTGTCTGCAATGAAATTACAATTTAGACAGATCAGCTAAATTCCTAAAGGACACATCGCGACCAACTCCCTTACCTGCAGAGGGCAACCCTAGCCAAATGCTCGCCA
This sequence comes from Sinocyclocheilus anshuiensis, assembly GCF_001515605.1. Classification (NCBI taxonomy): domain Eukaryota; kingdom Metazoa; phylum Chordata; class Actinopteri; order Cypriniformes; family Cyprinidae; genus Sinocyclocheilus; species Sinocyclocheilus anshuiensis. Next base: position 43,985 of record NW_015556028.1, on the reverse strand, counting down.
CGGAGTTTCCTTCAACATGCCATTCTGGAGGACAACTAAATGTAACGCATAGGGATGGGCGTATCGATCCAAATTATCGATATATCGATACTGACGCGAGTATCGAACGTATCGATACTCAAACAAAAAATATAGATACTAAGGTGTATTTTATTTACCAGTGATTTTATTAATTCAACAAAAAAAATTAAAAATAATGCGTACAATATGCATTGAATTGGACGAATAACCTTTGTTAGCGAGTAATTGTGTAGGATATAACAATTCTCCTGCTCATCTGAACACGCAAATGTTGCAAGACAGAACCAATCAATCACAGAGAGCGTTCACTCACTTCTGA
>NW_015556028.1:37846-40292 GCF_001515605.1 Sinocyclocheilus anshuiensis | reverse complement strand
TTGGGAACGGCAGCCCTGAACAATGCTTATCAGAGGACAGAAGGACAGAGTTATTATCATATATCATCATTATATAATATCATAGCTTGTGCAATAACAGTTATTTAAATTGAATGTTGAAAGATAATACTGATCATGGGATGGGCGTATCGATCCGAAGTATCGATATATCGATACTGACGCGAGTTTCGAAAGTATCGATACTCAAACAAAAAATATCGATACTACGGTGCGCTTTATTTACCAGTGGTTTTGTTTATTTAACAAAAATAATAATAATAATAATGCGTACAGTATGCATTGAATTGGACGAATAACCTTTGTTAGCGAGTAATTGTGTAGGATATAACTACTTTCCTGCTCATCTGAACACGCAAATGTTGCAAGACAGAACGCAAAGAGAGCGTTCACTCACTGGTGGTTGTGCTTTTCTGTTGAGGAACTTTAGAAATTTTGTCACACAGTCAGCAATGTTTGTATAATACAGATGCATACGGTTTTGTTACCGGATGTATATAGTCAGCTTTTAAGTTGAATTTTACGCGTTTTGTTGCTTTATTTGTGGAGACCAATTACCCTTCTGAATAATGATGCTAAACTTCTTGCTCTAGTTTTTGCAAGAAGACTAAAGAAAGGTTTGGAAGAGATAATTGAGGAAGAACAATCAGGGTTTATGAGTGGGAGACATATTAGTAATAATATTAGGTTAATCTTAGATATGATTGATTACAATCGTTACATACCGAATGATTCTTTTATCTTATTCATAGACTTTTACAAAGCATTTGATACTGTAAGTCATGAGTTTATGTTTCGATGTATTGAACATTTTGATTTTGGAGAATACTTTCAAAAAGCTGTTAGAACTATTTACAATGGATGTAATAGTTCAGTCAAATTATCAGTGGGTACAAGTGGTAGAGTGTTGAGATGAATCGAGGTATACAGCAGGGTAGCCCTGTCTCCATTTTTGTTTTTATTAGTTACACAAATGATGGCCCTATATATAAAAAAAGCAGAGTTTGAAGGTATAAGAGTATTTGGAAGAGTATTTAAATTATCTCAATTGGCTGACGATACTACTATTTTTCTTAAAAATGATTCAGAAATATTAAAAGCAGTTAATTGTATTTCAGACTTTTCCTCAGTATCAGGTCTTAAAATGAATATAAATAAATCAATACTGTTTCCACTTAAAACATGTAATTTAACAGAATTACATGGTATTCCTATTAAACATACAGTTACCTATTTAGGTGTTATCATACATAAAGATGAGAATGAACGCAGTGTGCTCAATTTCAAGCCTATAATGAACACAACTAAAACAAGATTTAATATCTGCCTTCAAAGTTCTTCAAGAGACTAAGGACTACTGCACCAGTTTGAAGAACATTGGTAATAAAAAAGCAAAGAAGACTTGTAATATTTTTCATGAATATAGAGTTTTTGATTAATGAATCAATGGTTTGTACACTCTGGCATGTTTTTGTAAAATATTGTATATTTTGTTCGGGTTAATAAAAAAGAAAGAAAAAAGAAAAAAAAAATATTCGCTCACTGCCCGATGATAGGACAATCAATGAACAACTAGCCAACCAAATGCAAGCAGGAAGAGCTTCACTAGTCCTGCCACAGTATAATAAACACTTTTGTCAGTGTTGTTTTAACACTAGCAAAGATGGACCTGTATGTTCACCCGAAAAGTAATAATTTTAACACCCATGGTGACAAATCTCCCAACATAATTTTGCTGTGTCCAAATAAATAGGCTCTGTTAAAATGTGGTTATATATGCACAATGTACTTATTTTAAGGTCATTGTAGACACGGCAGTTTCACATGGTACCTATTTTTCTCCAACAGCATGGTGATGATTTTTTTTATCTACTGTCCTGCAGCTCCAATTTAAATCAAACACACCTTAACCAGCTAATCAAGGTGTTACTTGATAATTAGAAGCAGGTGTGTGTAGATCTACACGAACAGTGTTGGAGATCCCTGCTTTATTACCATCCATTTCATATTCCTTGATTAATTACACAGTTTCCTTATTTTGTTTCATTTCTTTGCACTGTTTTAATTGTAAACAGAAACGCTATAGATGCATTGGAAATACAAACGACACCTGATAAAACATCTGCGAATTAAAACTGAACCTACTGAACTCATCTAGAATTCATATACAGGCTTATATTTAATTAAGTGGTGTCATAAACCAATAAACTATGAATTCAGATTGAATTATTCTAGTTTTCCAGTACCAATTATTGAACGAAATGGCTACATTAATTAAATTAAATAATAACAGCAACAATATGCCACTATGGCTTTCTGTACCAATTTTGACCCCAATAGTCACTTCAACATTTCATTCTAGACATAAAATTGACATTTTTAAGATAAAAAAAAACTAAACAACAGATGAATAAATATGATCAGGAGC
>NW_015556028.1:31386-37584 GCF_001515605.1 Sinocyclocheilus anshuiensis | reverse complement strand
TTTCTGTACCAATTTTGACCCCAATAGTCACTTCAACATTTCATTCTAGACATAAAATTGACATTTTTAAGATTAAAAAAAACTAAACAAAAGATGAATAAATATGATCAGGAGCTTTTTTTTTTTTTTTTTACCACATATTAGGCCTACATTAACCGTGTGGGTCCTGTGTTAAAAACATTACGTCTTAAAGCTTTTCCAATCATCTTTTCAGTTTGAAAGTGTGTTTAGGTCTCTTTTACTATTCTCTCTCACACACACACACATACACACACACACACACATACACAAATAATGATCATTTACTCCTTTGATCCCAGTTTATTTGAAAGTCCCACAAACAATGCAAATAATGTACACCTTACAGCACATGCATTAAAAGGCAATACAAAGAAAAGGCAACAGTGACAAACAATAATTCACAAAAACAGTTAATTGTATAATCTTAGTTGCGTATCTTTCAGTGCTCAGTGTATCTTTCAGTGTAAATTGAATGATTAAATTGAATGATTCAATTTAGATGATTGAATTGAATGATTAAATAATTGAACAATTAAATTAAATGATTGAATTGAATAAATTGATTAAAATTATAAACTGAATGATTAAATTATTAAACGATTAATCTGAATGATTAAATTATAAATGATTATGAATGAAAGAATGGAATATAAAAAAAGAAAATAAAACACAAATGTATGGTTGGTTGAAGCAACACACACACAGGCTGCTACAAAGAATCCTTAGATCTTTCAAGGATTATGGGTATTGTAGTTCTTCTTGTGGAATTTGTCAATTAAATACATTTTGTTAATGATGTTGAAGTAAAGGTGACAAGAGTGTCATTAAAATACCACCGCACTGTTTCATTTGGTTGTTTAACATCAGTAGGTAGAGTAACATTTTTTTCCCTCCATCACTGACACTGGCTTCTCTTCGCCTGTATCACCAAACACAGCTGCAGACACAAATAAACAGTTACTTTAAACAGTTACAAAGAATGAACATGTACATGAACTGTAATTTGGTAACAATCCAGTTCAATAACTTTTGAAAAGAGGGTCACACCGTTACAAAACAAGTTCCTAAATAATTATCTGACCCTCTTCAACATATCAGAAGTATTAAAAGTACAAGTATTTGCTCTAAATGATACATTTGCAATCTCTCTGTTTTTCTTCATAGAGACACCTACCTTCACTTCCAGTTCAATAACTTTTGAAAAGAGGGTCACACCGTTACAAAACAAGTTCCTAAATAATTATCTGACCCTCTTCAACATATCAGAAGTATTAAAAGTACAAGTATTTGCTCTAAACGATACATTTGCAACATCTCTGTTTTTCTTCATAGACACACCTACCTTCACTTCCAGTCCAATAACTTTTGAAAAGAGGGTCACACCGTTACAAAACACGTTTCTAAATAATTATCTGATCCTCTTCAACATATCAGAAGTCTTAAAAGTACAAGTATTTGCTCTAAATGATACATTTGCAACCTCTCTGTTTTTCTTCATAGAGACACCTTCCAGTTCAATAACTTTTGAAAAGAGGGTCACACCGTTACAAAACAAGTTTCTAAATAATTATCTGATCCTCTTCAACATATCAGAAGTCTAGAAAGTACAAGTATTTGCTCTAAATGATACATTTGCAACCTCTCTGTTTTTCTTCATAGAGACACCTTCCAGTTCAATAACTTTTGAAAAGAGGGTCACACCGTTACAAAACAAGTTTCTAAATAATTATCTGATCCTCTTCAACATATCAGAAGTCTAGAAAGTACAAGTATTTGCTCTAAATGATACATTTGCAACCTCTCTGTTTTTCTTCATAGAGACACCTTCCAGTTCAATAACTTTTGAAAAGAGGGTCACACCGTTACAAAACAAGTTTCTAAATAATTATCTGATCCTCTTCAACATATCAGAAGTCTAGAAAGTACAAGTATTTGCTCTAAATGATACATTTGCAACCTCTCTGTTTTTCTTCATAGAGACACCTTCCAGTTCAATAACTTTTGAAAAGAGGGTCACACCGTTACAAAACAAGTTTCTAAATAATTATCTGATCCTCTTCAACATATCAGAAGTCTAGAAAGTACAAGTATTTGCTCTAAATGATACATTTGCAACCTCTCTGTTTTTCTTCATAGAGACACCTTCCAGTTCAATAACTTTTGAAAAGAGGGTCACACCGTTACAAAACAAGTTTCTAAATAATTATCTGATCCTCTTCAACATATCAGAAGTCTAGAAAGTACAAGTATTTGCTCTAAATGATACATTTGCAACCTCTCTGTTTTTCTTCATAGAGACACCTTCCAGTTCAATAACTTTTGAAAAGAGGGTCACACCGTTACAAAACAAGTTTCTAAATAATTATCTGATCCTCTTCAACATATCAGAAGTCTAGAAAGTACAAGTATTTGCTCTAAATGATACATTTGCAACCTCTCTGTTTTTCTTCATAGAGACACCTTCCAGTTCAATAACTTTTGAAAAGAGGGTCACACCGTTACAAAACAAGTTTCTAAATAATTATCTGATCCTCTTCAACATATCAGAAGTCTAGAAAGTACAAGTATTTGCTCTAAATGATACATTTGCAACCTCTCTGTTTTTCTTCATAGAGACACCTTCCAGTTCAATAACTTTTGAAAAGAGGGTCACACCGTTACAAAACAAGTTTCTAAATAATTATCTGATCCTCTTCAACATATCAGAAGTCTAGAAAGTACAAGTATTTGCTCTAAATGATACATTTGCAACCTCTCTGTTTTTCTTCATAGAGACACCTTCCAGTTCAATAACTTTTGAAAAGAGGGTCACACCGTTACAAAACAAGTTTCTAAATAATTATCTGATCCTCTTCAACATATCAGAAGTCTAGAAAGTACAAGTATTTGCTCTAAATGATACATTTGCAACCTCTCTGTTTTTCTTCATAGAGACACCTTCCAGTTCAATAACTTTTGAAAAGAGGGTCACACCGTTACAAAACAAGTTTCTAAATAATTATCTGATCCTCTTCAACATATCAGAAGTCTAGAAAGTACAAGTATTTGCTCTAAATGATACATTTGCAACCTCTCTGTTTTTCTTCATAGAGACACCTTCCAGTTCAATAACTTTTGAAAAGAGGGTCACACCGTTACAAAACAAGTTTCTAAATAATTATCTGATCCTCTTCAACATATCAGAAGTCTAGAAAGTACAAGTATTTGCTCTAAATGATACATTTGCAACCTCTCTGTTTTTCTTCATAGAGACACCTTCCAGTTCAATAACTTTTGAAAAGAGGGTCACACCGTTACAAAACAAGTTTCTAAATAATTATCTGATCCTCTTCAACATATCAGAAGTCTAGAAAGTACAAGTATTTGCTCTAAATGATACATTTGCAACCTCTCTGTTTTTCTTCATAGAGACACCTTCCAGTTCAATAACTTTTGAAAAGAGGGTCACACCGTTACAAAACAAGTTTCTAAATAATTATCTGATCCTCTTCAACATATCAGAAGTCTAGAAAGTACAAGTATTTGCTCTAAATGATACATTTGCAACCTCTCTGTTTTTCTTCATAGAGACACCTTCCAGTTCAATAACTTTTGAAAAGAGGGTCACACCGTTACAAAACAAGTTTCTAAATAATTATCTGATCCTCTTCAACATATCAGAAGTCTAGAAAGTACAAGTATTTGCTCTAAATGATACATTTGCAACCTCTCTGTTTTTCTTCATAGAGACACCTTCCAGTTCAATAACTTTTGAAAAGAGGGTCACACCGTTACAAAACAAGTTTCTAAATAATTATCTGATCCTCTTCAACATATCAGAAGTCTAGAAAGTACAAGTATTTGCTCTAAATGATACATTTGCAACCTCTCTGTTTTTCTTCATAGAGACACCTTCCAGTTCAATAACTTTTGAAAAGAGGGTCACACCGTTACAAAACAAGTTTCTAAATAATTATCTGATCCTCTTCAACATATCAGAAGTCTAGAAAGTACAAGTATTTGCTCTAAATGATACATTTGCAACCTCTCTGTTTTTCTTCATAGAGACACCTTCCAGTTCAATAACTTTTGAAAAGAGGGTCACACCGTTACAAAACAAGTTTCTAAATAATTATCTGATCCTCTTCAACATATCAGAAGTCTAGAAAGTACAAGTATTTGCTCTAAATGATACATTTGCAACCTCTCTGTTTTTCTTCATAGAGACACCTTCCAGTTCAATAACTTTTGAAAAGAGGGTCACACCGTTACAAAACAAGTTTCTAAATAATTATCTGATCCTCTTCAACATATCAGAAGTCTAGAAAGTACAAGTATTTGCTCTAAATGATACATTTGCAACCTCTCTGTTTTTCTTCATAGAGACACCTTCCAGTTCAATAACTTTTGAAAAGAGGGTCACACCGTTACAAAACAAGTTTCTAAATAATTATCTGATCCTCTTCAACATATCAGAAGTCTAGAAAGTACAAGTATTTGCTCTAAATGATACATTTGCAACCTCTCTGTTTTTCTTCATAGAGACACCTTCCAGTTCAATAACTTTTGAAAAGAGGGTCACACCGTTACAAAACAAGTTTCTAAATAATTATCTGATCCTCTTCAACATATCAGAAGTCTAGAAAGTACAAGTATTTGCTCTAAATGATACATTTGCAACCTCTCTGTTTTTCTTCATAGAGACACCTTCCAGTTCAATAACTTTTGAAAAGAGGGTCACACCGTTACAAAACAAGTTTCTAAATAATTATCTGATCCTCTTCAACATATCAGAAGTCTAGAAAGTACAAGTATTTGCTCTAAATGATACATTTGCAACCTCTCTGTTTTTCTTCATAGAGACACCTTCCAGTTCAATAACTTTTGAAAAGAGGGTCACACCGTTACAAAACAAGTTTCTAAATAATTATCTGATCCTCTTCAACATATCAGAAGTCTAGAAAGTACAAGTATTTGCTCTAAATGATACATTTGCAACCTCTCTGTTTTTCTTCATAGAGACACCTTCCAGTTCAATAACTTTTGAAAAGAGGGTCACACCGTTACAAAACAAGTTTCTAAATAATTATCTGATCCTCTTCAACATATCAGAAGTCTAGAAAGTACAAGTATTTGCTCTAAATGATACATTTGCAACCTCTCTGTTTTTCTTCATAGAGACACCTTCCAGTTCAATAACTTTTGAAAAGAGGGTCACACCGTTACAAAACAAGTTTCTAAATAATTATCTGATCCTCTTCAACATATCAGAAGTCTAGAAAGTACAAGTATTTGCTCTAAATGATACATTTGCAACCTCTCTGTTTTTCTTCATAGAGACACCTTCCAGTTCAATAACTTTTGAAAAGAGGGTCACACCGTTACAAAACAAGTTTCTAAATAATTATCTGATCCTCTTCAACATATCAGAAGTCTAGAAAGTACAAGTATTTGCTCTAAATGATACATTTGCAACCTCTCTGTTTTTCTTCATAGAGACACCTTCCAGTTCAATAACTTTTGAAAAGAGGGTCACACCGTTACAAAACAAGTTTCTAAATAATTATCTGATCCTCTTCAACATATCAGAAGTCTAGAAAGTACAAGTATTTGCTCTAAATGATACATTTGCAACCTCTCTGTTTTTCTTCATAGAGACACCTTCCAGTTCAATAACTTTTGAAAAGAGGGTCACACCGTTACAAAACAAGTTTCTAAATAATTATCTGATCCTCTTCAACATATCAGAAGTCTAGAAAGTACAAGTATTTGCTCTAAATGATACATTTGCAGCATCTCTGTATTATATGGGTGTGTACATTGAGACAACTTAATTAAAAAAAAAAGTATATATACAGTATGCAAGAAATATTTTTCGGTTTTGTACTAACGACTTCATTACCTCTTCCGCTACACGGAGTACCTTTGCAGGAAGCTGACTTGTGTGAAAACTGGAACTTTTCTTGCTCTGTGTCACATCCAGCCTTCTTTCTTTTTGGGAACAGGTATTTTTTGTGGAACAGAATAGAATTTAGATTTGAATTCAGATAATGTTCTTGGTCCAATGCAGCAGGATTATTTTGCATTGTGAAAGAGTATTTGGCTGGGCAAGAGGGGAATGTGCAGGCTGCTTTCAGGCAAGCTTTCATTGTTAAATATGGAGGATTTTTTTTCTGGCATGTTGCTATTTAAATGAGA
>NW_015556028.1:26201-31352 GCF_001515605.1 Sinocyclocheilus anshuiensis | reverse complement strand
TTTTTCTCTTTAAAGCTGTTGTACACATGATCTGTCCAAGGCTCTCTTCATTTGGAGGCTCCTTTTTGTGGCCTGATCCTATCCCACAGTTTTCTTGCCATGCAGATAAAAAAAAAGGTTTCTTCACTTCTGGACATTGTCTCAAAACATCTACACCAGGCTCTCCCTCCTGTATCTTCATAGTCTTAGGTGTAGTCTTTAGACCCTCTGAGTCAGTGTGTGGATCTTCATATATATAGTGGAAGTCTGTCTGTCTTTCCAAAATCTCAGTGTCATACTGGGTGTCCACATCTGCCTCTTCTGTAGCTGTGTTACATAATTTTAATCAATTAATACATTTTCAAACTCATTTACATTCACCCTCATGTTATGTGGGAATTTTATAATATTGTCATGTTGACCCCACAGTTTTACCAACTTTACCTTTTCTCTCTCTCTCTCTCTCTCTCTCTCTCGCTCTCTCTCTTACACACACAGAAGCTGGTAAACAGAAAACACAGAAGCTGGTAAAGAAAAAAAAAACATATAGTAAAAAATTGTTTCTAACAAGTAGTAGGCTTATACATATTGACAGTTTTTCTCGATTGCTAACACACAATTCTTGAAACAATTAACCATTTTATCACAACTATAAACACAATCTCAAAAGTACACACCAGCTTGTGCAAACTGTAAACTTTCAGGTCAAAGGGAAACATTTTAGTCAAAAACATACTCTCTTTTGCCATAATCTAATCTTTGGCCTCAGATGACACACAAAACTATTAAATACACAGACTATTTTCCTGTCTATGGAACAGAACACTAGTAAGATCAATTCAAAACACTGTTACAAACACCTCCTTTTGGGAAACAGGAATCCTTTTGCTAGTCTGTTACAGTATAAATAGAGCGCTGCAGATACAGTACAATTTAGCAAAAAGCTGTAAGCAAAGACAACTTTCATTACACTACTGTAAAGTCATCTTATCGTAGATGAGAAGCAGTAGAAGAGAAAAGTTAAAAAACAAAGAAACTGAATATACAGTAAACACACACTGGAATATACTGTCAGTAACTGTACAGCTATAAATAGCCTAAATAATTATTTAAATAAAGAAATAAATTCAGCATCCTCTGCCAAGTTGCATGGTGCCCGGGAGCTGACATGTTCGGTTCACTTAGTTTTGTCGTGGCCACGAGCCCACGACATAATAACTCGTGGGAACATGATATTATGTCGTGTGTCCACGAGATCATTTTGTCGAGGTAACAACATCCTTATGTGTGGCCCTCACTTGAACACTTGGGCCAAATACAGGAAATACGTCATATAAGTAGTCAAGTGGTCAAGTGCAAAGACCACAAGTGTAGGTATTTGGACAAGGGGCACGTCAAAGGATTATTTCACCACCCTATGTGAATCTGATAAGAGGAGATATATTAAGAAACTAAATTCTTTTGGTCTATGTCAGTGTCCCTTTTCCTAACCTTCCTTTGATTTGAGAAATACAAATGAACGGCCCAAAGTGAAATACCCTGACATCTACAACTATTTGTCCTAAATGCTCGTTTTTGGGGGGTCGACAGCTTATAAAAATGTAGTTTTTTTTACTGTACAGCTTGTCACATAGCAGCTTTTAGGCATTGCTCTGTTTTTTGTTATAAATCAGAAATGACAAGGAGGCAGCTTCCCGCAATGCAAAGTCAATGGAGAGCGTTGGATTGTACGTAGGTCTATAAAAGCATGATACCGGCTTGACGAAGCGATGCGCTTTGAAAATGTACGATTTAATTCTATAAATATATAGTTTATATTCAGCTCTTTTTCGTGGGGCAAGGCCCCACATACAGACGAGCCGCGGCTGGTTAAGACTGTCATAAGAACTAACAGTTAACCAAGGGATTGTCGTCAATCTTACTTTTTGGATTGAAATTAGACCAATCTATCTTTTCATGTAACCTCAAAATATTATAGTCTTTAAAAAACACATGACTAACTTTCAAGACTATTCTAAGCTGTCGATGCACCTAGTGAAGTATCATCATCATTATAAAGTTACTTACCAGACACGAAAAGAAGCACAAAACAAACTGTCTTCATTTTTCTCCGTCTCAATAAAGATGTCAGATATTTTCTAAAGTCAACCATCAAGCTGGACTGGACCGAACGCTTGTCACTTTATGGTTAGTGTACTGACGTCTAATGAAGTAACGTTGCAGCTGACTGTAGCCTACTTGTTTTGTAGCGTTTCACACGCGGCTCAGGTGACAGGTGTTGTTCATAAAGAGCATGCGCAGCTGTTGCTCTCACTGTTGCCAACTCTCGCGAGAACAAGCAAAATTTTTTTTGATGATTTATTATCATCAATATTATTTATTATCAATGATTTATTACCAATTAATGAGCCTGCAACATATTAAACTGAAACCACTCTTTTTAATCTGAAAAGCAAAAACAGTAGCTATTTTACAAAAATCAGCGAACTGCAACAAAAGTGGGAACAAAACTCATCTCCAATCCCCTGTGAGCAGAATAGGATCGGAGAGATGGAAAAGCAGAAAAACACAAGAGCTTCAAAGGGGAGCTGTAGCCAAATAGCCAACTAAAATATAGGCAAAACTTCTACTTCTATCATCGCTTGGATTACAGCGTCACGCGCCTTCTTTTCGAACATGATTTTTCTCCAATGAGGGTGAGGAGGGGGCGGGACATTTGGCAAAGTACGCTGCAGCACTTATATTATTTCTTTATGCACCAAGAGCTTGTAACACTCCAAAGAGAAAGGAAAAATTTAAATCGCATCAAGCAACCATATTTTTTAAAATAGCCCAAAAAACCGCAACCTGGAATTTTTTCATGCAACTTTACAAAAAAAGAAGCCCAAAGTCGCTTAAGGCCCTGTCCCAAATGGCACCCTAAACCCTTGCGGTCTTCCTCTGAGTCCGCACTTTCGTAATGCTGCTTTGACTGTCGGGTAAGTCTGCTGTGGAGCTCGCCCCAGTGCGGGCTCAGCAGAAGTGCGTATCGAGGGCGCATAACGGCCGCAAAGGGGGCGCTCGCGAGCACCCCTCTGAACGCTAAAATGACAAATGGGACACCCTACTGGTCTCATGGATTTAACGGACACGCGCACACGGTGGCCATTGTAAGTCTGTAAGACCCAAGTGCACATGAATGCCTTGTCCAAATACCCACACTTGCGGTCTTGGCCACTTGAGAGCCCATGCGCGTGACAGGAAGTAAGTGCGCAAGACTGTCCCAGGTCTTAAAAACGCCAAAGTGCAGTGCCCTTAACGCACACTAAACCCACACCATCTTGAATACTGCTCCGGAGGAACTTGCAGCGATATTCTATTAGCGAGGAACTTATCAAGGACATAATCAGAAACTAAGGCAACTAAGGAAAGAGGAACTGAACGCAGGAAATGTAAACACAAACTAAGAATCCAAAGAACAGAGAGAACGCCTTTATTGTATAGGCTATCACCATCTGGTCTAGGGGTTCAAAGATAACATAACCATATTAAGGGTTTAAGAAGAGTATTCGCACAAGCCCCTGTCACAGCATAACAACAACTACAACAAGATCCCTTTAACAGGTTTTATTAACAGCTCTGAGAGTATACATGATTTTGAAACAAAAAGGATGTAATTTAAGAGGGAAGCAAACTTCAGGAGGGGGAACAATGCCAAAATAACAAACAAAAGTACTTTTATTCTGGAGGTTAGGTTCTTTCTAAACCTGTCAAATAAAAGAAAAACAACAGAATTATACACTCACTCCCTATCTAATCCTCAAACCAGGAGAAAACAGATGCAGTACAAAAGAAAAGGCGCCCACCTCCCTACAGCTTCCAAAAGTGTAATAACCAATCAACAGAGTAATGGCTTAAGAAGTTGGTAACAGGGAAATACAAGATAAATGTTAACCCGCTCTTGCAATATCTTGCTCAACACAACAAAGCTAGAGCTTCTGGCAGAAACACAGAGTTAGTCAACAGTTCTTTAGATTAATGAAGATAATGTAAGAGGGGCTGTAAACCATCAAAGGATTCTCCAGTCTCTTGTAAATGGGTCCACGAGAATAATGCAGGCAATACATGAAGATATGAAATTTTTCTGACTTTTATTGGTCAGCGCTCATGCGGTTACGAACACCATGCGTTGCAGCTTATCACACACACATCCACTGTGCATGCTTGACCCGTGCATCCAAAACCTAAGCACATCAGTGCGTCAAATCCTAATAACAATAACAAAATTAACTCACTTTACATAAAGACAGAAATAAATCTCACAATAACAACCATACAAAGCTCCAAAAGGCTTAAACAAACTAAGCTGGGCTGGGCTGGACACAGGGCATGCTCTGGAGATAAGTTTTCATCTTCTGAGGGTTCTGCTCAGCTTTTATACTGCTTCCGTCTCAGCTGGTAAACAGGTGCAGCTGGAAAGGGCAATCAGCTACCTGCCAGAGTGGAAAGAGTGGGGGGAGCCAGAGAAGCAGGAGACACAGAGAGAGAAACAAGAACAAAAGAAATCATATCACAATACACAATGCAGATAACACAAAAGTGAATATGTCACTGGACGTAACATTATTATTACAAAATAATCACCAGATCAATGATCCTGTGTTGGACCAGCATACACCTGAGAAGGGCGTTGAGAGTGTATAGGTGCTAAAGACCTGGTACTCACATGTGGTTTGAGGTACTGATATCAGAAATAGTAGTATTGGGTTGTATTGTATTCCGGAATGAAATTACCTAGAAATAGCTACTGTAGTGTTATTTTATTAGGCTATATCCAGGAATTAGGCTACCCGAGGTACTGTAGTAGTAAATTGGTAAGTAGTACTGTACAGTACTGTAGTAATTGTATTATATTGACAACTGGAGGTTGGTTGAATTGTCCATGGTGGTAAGTCAGATTAGTTATGAGTTATGAGTTATAAGTTCGAAGAGAGAATTTTCTTGTCAGGGCACCTGACTCTGTCTAATGTCTACACAAATGAGCAAAACATTTAGTATGTTTTTTAAACATTTAATTCAGTGCAGAGTGCAGACGTGTTCAACCAATCTATTCATACAGTGCTGATATATTTTAAAGGGGTCATATGATGCGATTTCAAGTTTTCCTTTCTCTTTGGAGTGTTACAAGCTGAT
>NW_015556028.1:17330-26149 GCF_001515605.1 Sinocyclocheilus anshuiensis | reverse complement strand
GTTTAAGTATTTGCTATTGACTGTTCAAATGCAGAGTTTTGCGCATCGTGTGTGTGTGTGTTTGTGCGCGCGCGCGAGAGAGAGAGAGAGAGAGAGAGCGGTGTGTGTGTGTGTGCGCGCGTGAGCGAGAGAGAGCGGTGTGTGTGCACTGGATGCAACAAATGCCTCGTTTGTAATGCGTTTTAATGTTTTGTCTCGTAGCTCCGGCCGGACACGGCGTCAACAGTATGTGAGGGGCGTAACATTTCCGTCTCACGCTTGAGGTATTCGGCCAATCACAACGCACTGGATAGCTGGCCAATCACAGCACACCTCGCTTTTTCAGACCGATGAGCTTTGTAAAAATCAACGCGTTTCAGAAAGGCGGGGCATAGAGGAGAAACAATAATGTACATTATGTGGAAAATAATGTGTTTTTTTTACTTTAAACCACATAAACACATTTCATTACACCAAATACACAAAATAATGTTCTTTTTAGCAGCATCATATGACCCCTTTAATATATTCATTATTACATTAATGGACTCACTAGTGACAGTCACTGTGCGGTGTGTTTGCTGCTTCTGATGTCAACCCAAGTGCATCGCACATGTCCTGAAAAGTGAAGCCAAAATATTTCGATCGACATCTGGTGGCTGGCTGCAGTATAGTTCATAAACCCTGTAAATGAATGGGATGTGAGTCAAACTAAATAATCAAATTACACTTCAAGTAATTTTTTTTCCCCAAAGATGGTTTCAGTCATTTTAGGATTTGTATGTTTAAGTGTTTTTCTAATAAGTTTGCTTTTAGTTATTTTAATTATTTGATGCTATAAACAGGGTGTGGTGTCTGTGGTGTTTGTTGAATAAACACTCTGAAAAGTAAATGTTCGAACTGGCGTGTAGCCTCTTTATTTCTTAAGCACACAACTTCGGTTTCAGCTTAGACTTCTCTACCACTTCTTTGTTCTATCCTTGTACTCTTATGTCTCTGCCACTTGTAAGTTTTAGCAGTGGCGGCTCGTGGGTTTTAAAATAGAGGAGGCACACTAATTGTATTGGTCTGGGATCCCTGCCGATTATTATTATTATTATATTATTTGCTTAACCACTTTAAAATGGCTTTTTGGTTGCTTTTAGTGAGAAAACGTAAAGAAAACGACATACATACAGCAAGATAATATAATTCACTTACCTGGCCTATCACTTGAAGCACACATCCATCCCTTCTTAAAAGTCTGTGTTAAAAGAGAGCTGCCTGTTATATTCAATATTGCTACTCATAAGTACTTGGTACATTATCAGCGCAGCGGCAGACGTTCAAACTAATATCACGTAATTTACGTCTCTATGATGATTGGTTGATATCAGAAGGGAGGCTAGCCTCCCTTACGAGGTTTCTTTTCGCAACACTCCTCAGCGCTGAAAGTGAACACTCGATGCTGATTGGCTAATTTTTTTTTACCAACGGAGGCACAAGAGATCATCTCTCCCCTGGCCTCCCCCTCCCCTTCTCTATCCTTAGCGGTTGTAATTACATCAGCAGATTCGGCACATTCGCGATAGAAAAGCGGTGCTTTCACGTTATGGTATTACAACTGTGAAATTACAAACAAAAAATACACATTTTCTGAGACATGAACTGAAATGAATTGTGAATTTTATTAACATTAAATCGTCCTCCTCCCATTTTCACCTCAAAATTATGGGGAAGCTGTGCCTCCCCCGACGAGCCGCCACTGAGTTTTAGTACTACTACCATCTAGGACAATAACTGGAACATCAACTAATCACAACAGTGTCATGATTGTGAGCTTGTGATTGGGTCTGCGGGAGTTTGGGCAGGACAACAGCATACGCTATTTGCATCCAGTGATACTTTCCAAAATGGCGCTACGGTGACGTGGAGGAAACGCAGAGAACACAAATTGTTGAATAAAGTCGTTATTTTTGTTTTCTTTGCGTACAAAAAATATTCTCGTAGCTTCGTAAAATTACGATGACGTAATTTTGAAGTAGCATTGTTTTTTTACAATGTCTTTCATACTTCTCTGGGCCTTGACAGTGTAAGTTACTTGGTAGTCAATGGGACAATCACAAGCCTCCCGGTTTTCATCTAAAATATCTTAAATTGTGTTCCGAAGATGAACGAAGCTATTACGGGTTTGGAATGACATGGGGGTGAGTAATTAATGACAAAATTTTCATTTTGGGGTGGAGTAAAGGCCCCGATATACTTCAAACGAAGTTTGTTTTTTGTTCTTCGTTTGGGGGTAAAAAGAAGTTTGAAAAGGCTGAGCGACGGTATACTCTTTCCGAACTTTCCAACACCCCCGCGATGCTGGAGGCGGGGTGTAGATTTATGTAAACATGTGTCGCGACGCTCCCCTTCCCTTCCTTGAAAGGGAACATCTCAGGTTACTTATGTAACCATGGTTCCCTGAGTAGGGAACGAGACACTGCGTCCTCTAGGCTTCCTGCCATGGTTCGAATGTAAGCTCCAGACAAGACGAACTCAAAACAAACTTCGTTTCGGCCTGATTTTGTTCGAAATGACGTCATACCAGTTCGTTCTTCGATTTCGTTTGAAGTATATCAGGGCCTTAACCCTTTAAGCAATATCACAAGAGCAAGACAACCGTTTTGGAAAAAAAATAACATTGCTTTTATTCAAACATTAAATAATTTTGTTTTGCTTTGTTTTAAAATATTATTTTCAATATTTATGCAATGCCCATAAAAATTGACTCTTCTCTAATTAATTCATAGAAAAACCTTTCTTTGAATGAACACACATATCCTTCAGTTCATTGTGTATATTATTACTGTTCTTGTATATTGTCTTTGTATTGTATACTGTTTTATGCATGTTTATGATAGAACCACTCGTTCATGTAATCTTACCTATACCATGTTTGGTGTCTTTGAATTCGTATTTTGATTTCCTAAATGAGAAGTGTATATTATACGTTTATACCTATGCCACATATTAGTGTTCTAAGAATTTTTAGTAGTTTTTGCATCAACACCCAATCGAATTTCATATGCAAATACCATGCTCTAAGACAAAGTCATAAACTTTCTCTCCAAAGTGCAAGTCGCATTGGCTCTTTGACCCCCGAGAGGTGTGACCTCCACAGGACTTAAAAGGCCTCACATCAGTGACCGTCGTCCAAGTCTAGCTTCTTTTAGATTCTGAGAAGATGGGGATGCTGAACTAGAAGTCTTCAAAGGACACTCTAAGTTTGTGCCAGGCCTCGGCCTTGACTTTCCATTCAACAAAGATCCTAGGATCTCAGTCTCTCTTAGCTCTTTTTCACTTTCCACCCGGGAAGAAACTCCCAATCACCATTGAGTCAGAACATCTTTGGAGTTCATCACTCTTCAAACCTAGAAGAACGTGATCGCAAGTCCAAAACCTTGAAACCATCAAGACTTTCATCCGAGACTGCATCTGGACACTCGTTAACAACCAAGGCAATGCAATTATCGTACATTTAACTAAACTAAACGGTTTGTTTCACTCAAAGGTTAAAGGGTTAGTTCACCCAAAAATGAAAATTAGGCTGCGTTTTACTCACCCCCGAGGCATCCTAGGTGTATATGACTTTCTTCTTTCAGACGAATCCAGGGGGGTGAACAAAGGCCTCCTTTAGCGAATCGATGCATTTTTGTAAGAAAAATATCCTTATTCAAAACGTAATAATCACTTTAATTTAGCTTGCGCCAACAGTTGTACACAGAAGCAGCTCCGGGAGGATGACGTATGAAGTCAGCTTTGCGCATGCGCCGGTGAGTCTCGTGAAAACCAACATTTGTTAACAGGAGCAAAGGAAGCAAAGTTTCCTTACTTTAGCAAAGGAAAACCAGTCTCCTCTTGGCTTATATCGAAATCCTCCGACATTCTTCTTTACAAATCCTCGTTTTGTACTTCTAATTCTTGACCATTGTTTTGTTCTGATCTCTCCGCTGCATTTCTGCGTGCGTCACTTCTGAGCGGCGCATGCACAAAGCTTACCTCATACGTCATCCGCCCGGAGTTGCCTCTGTGTACAACAATTCAAGTGATTATAACTGATTCCTTTTCCATAGCTTCATTTCCTGTTTCTCTAATGATTTCTTTCATCCACTTTGCTCCTTTTTGTATGTACGCATGAGTGCATGTATTTTTGTTAGACTAGTTTGCGTTAGTGTTTAGGCTAGTTAATAAAACTCTTATGCACAAATTACATGATTTTCTGATTCTGCCTTGTAAATTACTGTCCCTTTTTCGATTCCGATCAAGCTACATGATCTAATGCATTAATACTATAAGAAAGTTATTGTCTGTGGCCACAAAAATATACTGTCTTAGAGGTAATATGAAATTACACTGAATGTTCGCTGGACGAACAGATTAGTTGATGGCAATTTAATTCTGCTACAGTTACTACTGGCAGTTTATATAAATAATTGTAATTAATTATAATTAATTGTAATTATGTATATACACATTTCCCTTTTGAGCTAAATTGCTACAATTGTAACCTTTTTTTTTTCTTGTAGTAACCATGGTTAATTTCCGCAAAGGATGTGTTAAAAGGTAATAAATTTACAAGGAAACATGGGATGAATATAGAGATGCCACTTTGATTGCTTTAGGATTAACAGAGCTTTGGATAGTTTCCATATACTTGTCTGGATCATCTTTGAATAAAAAATTTTTTTTTAAAAACTTGTTTTTTTTGGTTTATGCATGTGACATTTAGCTAGCAGGAAATACAAATCAATTAAGTTATATTTTCCTATATGTTCTCTTTTGAGTACTCCAAAATGAGTTTGGATGAGCATTAAAAAAATTAAATCTGACCAAAATTTCTCTGTGAGGGTACATTGCCAACACAAGTGAATGCCATCTTCCTCAGAAGAGTGACAAAAGCAGCAAGTCACTTTAGTGTCTGACTTGTATTATAATTATATCCATAGCTTCTTTGTGAAATTACTAACTCATTAATCTGTTGCTTGACCTCTTCATATTTTAGGAGAGAACTACAGTTTCCAAATCCAGACATCACTTATGATTTTCAAGGGTGTAGAGTTTAGTAGAGACGCTATGACATGTCCCTACCAATATCCAGCAAGTACTAAATTGTCCCTAGAAATAATTTTGATCAAACAATTAAATGTCTGCTGTTATGTCCCCACCAATGCCAAAATCAAACCTACACCCTTGATTCCTGTTCTTTTCGACAACAAACTCAGCTTCAGAGGTGGGGAATACTTCTTTTTCAATAGCATGTGAAGGCAGCATAAACTCAGAACTGACCTTAACTAATGCATTGGTTAGCCATTTCAAACATTTCTAAACAAAAGAATTAGATTGTCCAAATCAAATAAGCTCTGTTACAATTAGGTTATTATGTGCACAATTTACGTATTTTAAGGTCACTGTAGAGATGGCTGTTTCACATGGTACCTCTTTTTCTCCAACAACATGGTGATGAGGGTCGACAGGCCGGAGACTGTTGCAAATGGCAAAAACGACACATATTCATAATTCTCGAGTGCAGAAGTCTCCAACCCTGGAGATCTACTGTCCTGCAGCTCCAACCCCAATCAAACACACCTTAACCAGCTAATTAAGGTGTTCAGGGTTACTTGATAATTAAAAGCAGGTGTGTGTAGATCTCCAGGATTGGAGGTTTGGAGATCCCTGCTTTACTGCCATCCATGTCATATTACTTGGTCAATAACACTGTTTTCTTATTTTGTTTTATTGCTTTGCACTATTTTCACTTTGCACTATTTTAATCGTACACAGAAACACCCCAAATGTGTTGGAAATATGAGGGTCGACAGGCCGGAGACTGTTGCAAATGGCAAAAACGACACATATTCATAATTCTCGAGTGCAGAAGTCTCCAACCCTGGAGATCTACTGTCCTGCAGCTCCAACCCCAATCAAACACACCTTAACCAGCTAATTAAGGTGTTCAGGGTTACTTGATAATTAAAAGCAGGTGTGTGTAGATCTCCAGGATTGGAGGTTTGGAGATCCCTGCTTTACTAACATCCATGTCATATTACTTGGTCAATAACACTGTTTTCTTATTTTGTTTTATTGCTTTGCACTACAGAAACACCCCAAATGTGTTGGAAATACAAATGACACCTGATTTAACACCTTATATCCGTATAATTAAAAACTGAACCTACTGAATTCATCTATGAATCTTATATGGCTTATATTTAAAGCTGCAGTCCGTAACTTTGTGTTCATAATTTGCAAAACGCATGCAGTTCTGTTTATTAAGAAATAGTGTTTTAGTAATGCAAACACAATTAATCCTGCTGTAAAGCAGCTCTAAAAAGAGGACAATAGCAAACAGTCATTTTTTCAGTTAAAGGCAGTTCATCATTGATTCAGTGATGTCATCATCCAGCTCAGTTCAGTTCAAATAGTGTCTGTGCAAATATCAAGTGTCCCCAACTAAGCAAGCCAAAGGCGACAGCGGCAAGGAACCAAAACTCCATCAGTGACAGAAATGGAAAAAAAAACCTTGGGAGAAACCAGGCTCAGTCGGGGGGCCAGTTCTCCTCTGGCCAGATGAAACCAATGATGCGCTTTAGTTCAAGGCTGCAACACAAATCAGATTGTGGACTGGCATCACTTAGAACATCCATCCAGTTCATTCTGCTTGAAGATTGAATACGTCACATAGTGATGGAGTTAAAGCTGGCCACAGGGTCTGTGCTGAGGACTCGTCTGGTTCTCGTGGTCTTCGCAGATAATCTGTCTCTGCTTCTATTTGACATGGCCTCCACTGCTGTAAAGTAGGGATGAAATTATTACCAGATGATACATCATGATAAAATTCCCCACGGTTAGTATTGCCATTTTATATTTTAATTATCATTAAAACTGCATTAGATTACCGTGATTTGAACATCTGAGGATAAATAAATACTATCCAGCATAAAGCAGATATTTAAGTGACAGTTTCATGTGCGCACAGCACTCGGAGTAGTTTCGTTTTGTGTGAAAACATGGCAGAAAGCTGGGAGGTTTTAAAGAGTGCTAAGAGGGGAATTATACAAATGAATATATGAATGAATTAATTTATGAATGTACCACTTCATAGGGTTCTGACGGTTTTCAGAAAAGATACAATGGCATTTTGTTTTCATTTTTCGCTCCATGTAATACCTAATAATGTATAAAGTATAGTAATCACAATGCTGCTTAACGGAGGTTACGGGAAACAGCTGTAATTCTGCTGTTCCATAAGCACCGCCTAGTTTCAGAGAGTGGATTTACAGAGATTACATTTACATTCAGCCTTTGTGCAATTTTTGTCTGGCCAGAAAATGGACCGAATTTGCATGCCCTGCTGTAAATTTTGACCGCTTGATGAAAAACAAGCTTATGTGGATTCTACACATTTAAACTATTTGGATAAAGTATCTAGAATTAATTATGGAGCACATAAAATACATATAATCATTTATTAATCAGTTATCATTTTGACTTAACCCTTTTCTTTATTTAAAGGCTGAAATGTGAGCTTTACCATTTTATGAAACCCTTTCAAAGTTTTGAACATTTTGTACATGTTATTAGATAAAATGTTGTCAGTCATGTTGTCATTCCCTGCTGTAAATTTTGACCGGTTGATGAAAAACAAGCTTATGTGGATTCTACACATTTAAACTATTTGGATAAGGTATCTAGAATTAATTATGGAGCACATAAAATACATATAATCATTTATTAATCAGTTATCATTTTGACTTAACCCTTTTCTTTATTTAAAGGCTGAAATGTGAGCTTTACCATTTTATGAAACCCTTTCAAAGTTTTGAACATTTTGTACATGTTATTAGATAAAATGTTGTCAGTCATGTTGTCATTTAAAATCTGGACATTTGTAAGGTTATTGTTTTAGTGTTTATGCAAACAAAAAGTCATTTTATTTGTTGTTTGTTGATTTTAAATATTAAACTTGGTGAAATGATTAATGGCAGTACTTTTTGAACATTTCTAGCACATTTTAACAATACCGTGATAATAATGATAACCGTGATAATTTTGTTCACTATAATCATGATAAGACATTTTCATACCGTTACATATTCTGCAGAGGTCATCTCTAGGTGCTGCTCCACCATCTGGACTGGATACGGACTGGATCCAGGTGACTGCAGTGACCATCTGATCTGGAAACGGACTGGATCCGGGTGGCTAGGGTGACCTCGGAATAAGAATAAAATATTAGCGTAGATGCCATTTGTCACGTTGCACACACGAGGAACGAAGGAGCGAGGAGACACGGAGTAACTAAATCAAAAGGGTTTTTTTTTTTTTTTAAACAAAGGCTGGCGATCACAGGACTCGACACATCAGGAGAATAGAATGACGTTCAACGGCTGACAAAGAACTAGAACTGGAACACACTTTAAATACACTAGACTTGATGAGGGGAAGACGAGGGACACCTGGAACTAATGAGACAATAAACATGGGAAATACCTGGGACAAATGAACTCAATACACGGGAGACAGAAAACTGGGTAACGGAGCACATGGGGAGCAAAAACACACACAAAACATGGACCAGAGTCTGACGTTACTGTTGGGCGCTCTGGGGGCCTCTCGTCTGATAACCCTGCTCCTAGAGGCCTCCAGAGCGGGCTCCATGGTGGACCTGGCATCTCTGGGCGCCATGGCGGAATAGGGAACACCGGAGGACATGGCGGAGTAGGGAACACAGGAGGACATGGTGGTACAGGCAGTTCAGGAGGCCAGGGCAGAGCAGCCTCCAAGGCCCCAGCCCCCACCTCCGCTGTTACGGCTGG
>NW_015556028.1:15999-16411 GCF_001515605.1 Sinocyclocheilus anshuiensis | reverse complement strand
ACATATAATCATTTATTAATCAGTTATCATTTTGACTTAACCCTTTTCTTTATTTAAAGGCTGAAATGTGAGCTTTACCATTTTATGAAACCCTTTCAAAGTTTTGAACATTTTGTTAGATAAAATAGATAAAATGTTGTCAGTCATGTTGTCATTTAAAATCTGGACATTTGTAAGGTTATTGTTATGCAAACAAAGCAAACAAAAAGTCATTTTATTTGTTGTTTGTTGATTTTAAATATTAAAACTTGGTGAAGCGATTTATGTGTCGGTACTTTTTTAACATCTCCAGCACATTTTAACAACACCGTGATAATACAGATAACCGTGATAATGTGTCACTATAATCGTGATAAGAAATTTTCATACCGTTACATCCCTAATATACATAAATATTATGTCCATTGTCAAC
>NW_015556028.1:15454-15989 GCF_001515605.1 Sinocyclocheilus anshuiensis | reverse complement strand
ATCAGGAGAATAGAATGACGTTCAATGGCTGACAAAGAACAAGAACTGGAACACACTTTAAAAACACTAGACTTGATGAGGGGAAGACGAGGGACACCTGGAACTACTGAGACAATAAACATGGGAAACACCTGGGACAAATGAACTCAATACACGGGAGACAGAAAACTGGGTAACGGAGCACATGGGGAGCAAAAACACACACAAAACATGGACCAGAGTCTGACGTTACTGTTGGGCGCTCTGGGGGCCTCTCGTCTGATAACCCTGCTCCTAGAGGCCTCCAGAGCGGGCTCCATGGTGGACCTGGCATCTCTGGGCGCCATGGCGGAATAGGGAACACCGGAGGACATGGCGGAGTAGGGAACACAGGAGGACATGGTGGTACAGGCAGTTCAGGAGGCCAGGGCAGAGCAGCCTCCAAGGCCCCAGCCCCAGCCCCCGCCTCTACGGCTGAAGCCCTACTACCCCCAAAAAAAATATTTGGAGAGATTTACTGGCCTCTTGGCAGGAACGGGGTCCTGAGGGGGTTCTG
>NW_015556028.1:11596-12802 GCF_001515605.1 Sinocyclocheilus anshuiensis | reverse complement strand
ATTTGGGGACGCTTACAGGTTTCGAGGTCCTCCGTGGGCCATGACAGGGGAGTGGAGTCCTCCCTGGGCTGAACTGGGGATCAGGAGCCCTTCCTGGGCTCGATGGGGGATCAGGAGCCTTTCCTGGGCTGAACTGGGGGTCAAGAGCCCTCCCTGGGCTCGACGGGGAATTAGGAGCAATGACTGGAGTGAGCTCTGGGGCTGGAGCCTACACTGGAGCGAGCTCTGGGGCTGGCGACGATCCTGGAGCGAGCTCTGGGGCTGGAGCCGACACCCTTCTCCTCTTCCCTAGTTTCCTCTTCTGGATCGGGGGGAAAAGGCGTGTGGAGCCAACACTGGAGCGAACTCTGGGGCTGGAGCCGACACCCTTCTCCTCTTCCCTAGTTTCCTCTTCTGGATCAGGGGGAAAAGGCGTGTGGAGCCAACACTGGAGCGAGCTCTGGGGCTGGAGCCGACGATCCTGGAGCGCGCTCTGGGGCTGGAGCCGACGATCCTGGAGCGCGCTCTGGGGCTGGAGCCGACGATCCTGGAGCGCGCTCTGGGGCTGGAGCCGACGATCCTGGAGCGCGCTCTGGGGCTGGAGCCGACGATCCTGGAGCGCGCTCTGGGGCTGGAGCCGACGATCCTGGAGCGCGCTCTGGGGCTGGAGCCGACGATCCTGGAGCGCGCTCTGGGGCTGGAGCCGACGATCCTGGAGCGCGCTCTGGGGCTGGAGCCGACGATCCTGGAGCGCGCTCTGGGGCTGGAGCCGACGATCCTGGAGCGCGCTCTGGGGCTGGAGCCGACGATCCTGGAGCGCGCTCTGGGGCTGGAGCCGACGATCCTGGAGCGCGCTCTGGGGCTGGAGCCGACACCCTTCTCCTCCTCCCTAGTTTCCTATTCTGGAATGGGGGGAAAAGGCATGGTCGGCGAACTTGAGTGCTGAAAGTCCGGCGGGCTTGCCACATGAACGTGCAATGGGCTTGCCATAGGGACGGCCGGCAAACTTGATTTGGCGCGGCCGGCGGGCTGGAGAGAGCCACGGCCGGTGGACTTGACAACGGCGCGGCCAGCACACTTTGGTGCGGCCGGAAAACTTGACTCGGGCACGGCAGGCGGACTTTGTCTTCGGCGCGGCCAGTGGGCTGGGGATAGCCGCGGCTGGCGGGCAGGACAACGGTGCGGCCAATGCGCTGGACTTCTGAGCGGTCGGCGGGCCTGTCTTTG
>NW_015556028.1:10210-10409 GCF_001515605.1 Sinocyclocheilus anshuiensis | reverse complement strand
CTGGAGCGAGCTCTGGGGCTGGAGCCGACGATCCTTCTGGGGCTGCTGGGGCTGGAGCCGACACTGGAGCGAGCTCTGGGGCTGGAGCCGACGATCCTGGAGCGACTGGAGCCGATGGAGCCGACACTGGAGGGGGCTCTGGGGCTGGAGCCGACACTGGAGCGAGCTCTGGGGCTGCCACTTTAACATCCTTGGGGCT
>NW_015556028.1:8902-9903 GCF_001515605.1 Sinocyclocheilus anshuiensis | reverse complement strand
TGTCGTCGGCGCGGCCAGTGGGCTGAGGTGAGCCGCAGCTGGCGGGCATGACAACGGCGCGGCCGGCACGCTTCACAGCAGGGCGGTCTTCGTACCGCGGAGAACAAACAGGGGAAAAAGGAAAACAAAAGACTGTTCAAAAACGAAAACAAAACACGGGAAAAGTTGCGCCGCTTACTGTTTTGGTCAACCGTTCTGTCACGTTGCACACACTAGGAACACAGGAACGAAGGACTGAGGATACACAGAGTAACTAAATCAAATCCCCTGTTAAGACAAATTGTCTGTGCTTCAAATCATGTCTGGCTAAATCAAAATGAATGACTGCTATAACTATATATATATATATATATATATTATTTTTTTTTTGTGTGTGTGTGTGTGTTTTTAATCTCTATCGATTGTACCTTGAATGCATCATCATTTTTACTTTTTTTTTTTTTTTTTTAATTGTCAACATGATTTTAACATTCATGTTGATAATACAAATGATACATTAGGAAAATGCAGCGGCTAGAGTCCTTACCAGGTCAAGAAAATATGATCATATTACCCCAATTTTACAGTCTCTGCAGTGGCTACCTATTAAGTTCCGTATCAGTTACAAAATATTATTACTTACCTATAAGGCCCTTGACCCCTTCAGATCTGAATTTTTTTCACTGAACAAAATTTTTTTTATCCACTTGATATTTACTCTTCTCCAATATAGAAATAAGTCTAAAAAACAAGGTTTGTGCGAACTAATTTTTTTTATTAGATGTTTTCATGTCCACTATAATGGACAACAGGACTGAAGAAAAATAATAATCATGAATGATGAATGACTTACGTTTACATTCATCCTGAGACTCAGTAACAACAGAAGCCGCTGCAGTGGGAGCTCGTATTGGACCTGCTGCAACACTCTCTGTCTCTGTTTGGAACAGATTGTGTAATGTGTTTTATATATATATATATATATATATACAGTGGGTACGGAAAGTATTCAGACCCCCTTA
>NW_015556028.1:3179-8781 GCF_001515605.1 Sinocyclocheilus anshuiensis | reverse complement strand
ATATATATATATATATATATATATATATATAGGAGAGTTTAAGTATGTTTGTAATTTGATGCATCTAATTGAAGAAGGTTTTGTTTACTGACCAAATACAAAGAAGCATGTCTCCACTAAAGTGTACAATTCAGGGTAAGAAGTGAATGTAATGTTATCCTTTTTGAAGTCAAACAATTGTTGTTGTTTTTTTCACTTGCAATGTCTTTATATTTTAATAGATTTTGGTAAAAAAAAAAAAAAACTTTACTGACTAAACAGTAAACCTTAAAAATGCACTTCTCATTTCATCATTATCTCATTACTAATATATTTTTTTTAACTAAAAAAACCTAAATTAAACTAAAAGCAAGCCAATGGAATTTGAATTTGGTTTTAAACATGATTTTGTCGTTTAATGTGTAAATTATGAAAACCGTGACAGATCAGTTTGTACAGTAAATGTCCTCATGGAGATATGAACATTAATCTACAAAGAAAGAGAGTAAACAGGTCTGAATGTCACTGTTCAATAAGCAAAAATTGTTGACAGTTAATAACTTTGAGTGACTCACCACTGACAGTCACATTGAATTCTTTTATGGCGTCGCCAAGGTTACTTTTTGGGATGATTTTTGTGCTGTTACATATGGGCTTTCTTTTCAATCTTTGGCTGGTGCCTGTGCTGTTGCTTCTGATTATCTGTGCTTCGTAACGTCCAGCGTGTTCAGGTTTGATGTTAGTGATGATCAGAGATCCAGTCTCAAAGTCCACCTTCAGTCTGTCTTTGAATCTCCCACCTTCACCATCATACGAACAACTGTTACTGGGATCTCCATTGATCTGAGCTATGAGAGTGTTGTTAAAATACCACCGCATTGTATCATGTTGCTGTTTGGTAACACCTGTGCTTAGAGTGACAGGATCTCCCTTCATAGCAGACAATGACGTCACCTTATCTGTATCAGCACACTCTGCAGAAACAAATTAAATTACGTTATTTTTGTGAATGAAATTATTCATAAATGACTTTGATCTCAACAAATGACAAAACAGATTAAGAGACAAGTTTGTGAACAGATACGTATATCTTATCATGGCTTTCTTTTTTATATTTAAAACCTCATCTGATACAGAGATCTTAATAAAAATATTATAATGAAGTATTCTTTATCAGAGTTCAGAACATAGAATGCAGAGTCCTTCACTGTAATACAGGAAGCATTTTTAAAATACATTCAAGATACAAAATACAAAAATCGTGGAAAATGTTTTTAATCAACTTTTTCAACTTTAGTTAATATTGCAATAATGAATTATTCACTTAGTTATCACCAGTTGTAGATCCACTTATGAAGTTAGCAAGATTTTCTCATCAAAACATCGTAATTTAGAAGTAATAGGCTATTTTCTGTCCCATTCACCCTCTTTCTGAAACAGGCTATTTCTAAAGGTTTGCTGCATTCAAAACTTAACTACATGCCCACTGCTATGATTGCGTAAGAGTTTTGCATATTTAAATAAGTTTCTGTGCACTGCCATTCCACATGTAAATAAAACTTGAGATGTTGAGAAATGGCATCTGGTGAATTCAGCAGACAACAAACCTACACCTATACCAAGGATACTCCAGCCTGCGACAGATTAGTAATTACTCATATTTATTTAAAAATAAGGCAATGCTAAAGCTGTTTCCCACAACATTCTTGTAATACTCAGAGGAATCTCTATTGTTTTTTTGTTTTGTTTTTTGCTCAAGTAATCCTGTGTTTGCCTGTTTCCTATTTCCTCTTCTGCTACTACATGCACAAATAAGTGGGCTGGGCTAAAGAAGCAATGATGTAGAAGTAGGCTTTGATCTTCTGCACAGATGGCCTTTTGTCGCACTATTATGCCATACTTCAGGTGCACAAACAGGGCAACTTTTTGAGCAATGTTGCCAAAAATGTTTTTTGGGCACTTTCCCATTGAGAATGGCAACACATTTATATCTGGATAGATTGTTTGTGGGCACTGTGTCTCACCTCGTTGCCTGTTGACGGCAACATTGCTCAAAAAGTTGTCCTGTGTATGATCACCTTTAGACAAAATACGAAACGAGCTATTCTGGTAGCTTGGTTTCAATAAAACCTGTTTTTGGACTAAAAAGGAAGCTTACAGGATGTTTTTATAGTATAATGACCTCTTATGTCAAAAGACAATAATTTAATAATAATTTGGGTAATAACAAAGACTATAGATATACAAAGACAGTTCTCCGGTTCCCATACCTGAAACTTGCGCTTATGACTTCACATGTGCATTGGCTGGTCTAGCCTGAAAAACGGGTTTTTGTTTTTGTTTTTACATTATTTGAGCATAAGGAACAACATTGGGACAGTTCATTTCAGATTTTGTTGCTGATTTGAAATATGTAATTTAATTGCGAAAATGTAGTACAACGCAATTTTTACAACGCAGTTACAACGTTC
The DNA here is from genome assembly GCF_001515605.1 of Sinocyclocheilus anshuiensis. Lineage (NCBI taxonomy): Eukaryota > Metazoa > Chordata > Actinopteri > Cypriniformes > Cyprinidae > Sinocyclocheilus > Sinocyclocheilus anshuiensis. Next base: position 6,331 of record NW_015556028.1, on the reverse strand, counting down.
CAATCTGCACAACTGGAATTTAAACCTGGTTAGTGTCTTCTGCTAGTTAACAAAGCATTAAAAAAACACTATCTAAACTGGTAAATAACAGATTGGAGATTAAAATAATAGCAGATTTGTCTCATTTTAAATGAATACTAAAAACTGAGTTAAAATATTTACTTTTACTATGGTAAAATAAATATTCAGCGATATCATCAAAATATTTTTTAATTTTGGCACATCTCTATAGTGTTGATATGGCAACCAGTAAATGCCGTGAATTTGGTTATGCTAGCATGTGTCCCATTCAATTGTACAATCTGACAAGACTATTAAATTGTACAGTGTGTACCTGTTTTAAGTTATTGAGACCACTGTTGTAATTTCTGCAATCTAGGCTACTTAAAGGCTCTGCATTACTTACTTAATGAAACGGAAAGGAGTACAAAACAGACTGTCTTCATTTCTCTGTCTTTTTCAGTCGACCTCACGGTTGCCGCTATGGCTGCACACAGTAAAATGGTCTACTTTAGTTATGAGCCCGAGGATGGATCACGTGAAGCGAATCGCGTGTGCTCGACCTGAAGCAGCATGCAAAGCACGCCGGCAGGTATGGAAGGCCAGAAAGGCCAAAAACAGTGAATTTTAACATGTCAACACCTTAAATACGCATATACGCGTGAAATACGCGTTAAATACATGTTGTTTGCGCGTGAAAAATCAGCGCGTTAAATACCGTATTCAACACCTATATAATAATAGCAGATTTGTCTCATTTTAAATGAATACTAAAAACTGAGTTAAAATATTTACTTTTACTATGGTAAAATAAATATTCAGCGATATCATCAAAATATTTTTTAATTTTGGCACATCTCTATAGTGTTGATATGGCAACCAGTAAATGCCGTGAATTTGGTTATGCTAGCATGTGTCCCATTCAATTGTACAATCTGACAAGACTATTAAATTGTACAGTGTGTACCTGTTTTAAGTTATTGAGACCACTGTTGTAATTTCTGCAATCTAGGCTACTTAAAGGCTCTGCATTACTTACTTAATGAAACGGAAAGGAGTACAAAACAGACTGTCTTCATTTCTCTGTCTTTTTCAGTCGACCTCACGGTTGCCGCTATGGCTGCACACAGTAAAATGGTCTACTTTAGTTATGAGCCCGAGGATGGATCACGTGAAGCGAATCGCGTGTGCTCGACCTGAAGCAGCATGCAAAGCACGCCGGCAGGTATGGAAGGCCAAAAAGGCCAAAAACAGTGAATTTTAACATGTCAACAACACCTTAAATACGCATATACGCGTGAAATACGCGTTAAATACATGTTGTTTGCGCGTGAAAAATCAGTGCGTTAAATACCGTATTCAACACCTATATAACGTGTTACATATGCTTAAATAGGCCTGAAATATGTTAAAAATCAATTGACCACTGATTGGCCAAATTCACCACATGACAACAATGACGTGTGTTTCTAACATCTTCAAATCCAATACTGCTCATAAATCTGTGTTTTTAGAACATTAAAAGCTTTTTTACTGTAGTCGCAATGTTATATTGAGTCACGTATATCATGAAAGCATATACACCCCCACTTTATTAGTATTTAAATAGTATATATTTACGTTGAACTTTATTCTTGAACAGATGGCGCTGTATTAAGCAGTATATAAAAAGTGTTTCTGTTGCTCATGAAAACATTTCTGAAACGTCTGTGTATTTGACAAATATTGCATTTAATTCACTTCATCTGTGATAGAGTATGCAAACACCGCGCGAGCGTCACTAACGGGAGCAGAAAGTGTCCGGCTTGACGGCTCCGTTTTCAACTCCGCCCCCGACTGCAAGCGGCCACTCTCGTTGACTGCCGTCTGTAGCGGTGCTTCAAGTTGAACGCACCTTATATCTGTCTTTGGAAAACAACGTGAGCTTTTTTTTTTGTGCTTACATTTACAGCTATTGCCAGCAGGTGCTACCTCTTTGAAAAAAATACCTCTTTTTGTTCAGAGATTATGCACTCATCTGACAAACAGTAATTAGGTACACAGGTGATGTTATCCATTTAAATGAATTTAAAGACTTAAAGTATTTAAATATGGTATTTAAGACTTTATATAAGATTTTCAGGATTACAATGAGAGCTTGTACTCAGGTCAGGACAGGTATAAGAACTTGATTTGGCTTTCCTGACAGCAGAAGTATTCTACTGTACTAAAGTCCTAGGCCACCCTGAAATTGTATCTGTGAAATGATTAGGTAATTTGTTAAAGCACTTCATAACATTTAAGTAAACATATAAACATAACAATACTCTGTTTTTTTTTTAGAACCACACACATATAGTTTATGCAGTATCTGCAAGTAATCAGGATTGTTACCGAGAAGCCTATTGTACACTTCATAACAGCTAGAATTAATTGTATGGCTGCTTTTGTGACAGTTTATATGCTGGTTTAGCAATGTGACAGACTTGATTGGCTTACTGAAAGTACTATAAGGCTAGGACAGAAGACTAATTGTACTGCAAACTGCTCAAGGACCTATTCCAGGAAGGTAGCTGAACAAACTCAGGGTTACAGGAAAAGTTTTGAGTTGACAAAACCAAACCAATGCAATCAGGCTTTGTTGATGTCATGAAGCAGCTCATGAACTTTCTCTGTCAACTTCGACCTTAAAGGTATAACCAAACCCCTGCAACAACTCAGTGTTGGCCTTGTTGAGGGGGTGGCGGGTTTCAAACCTAACCAGCAGTTTACTCAAATGAGACTGTGCTATTTATGCTAGCTCATTTTTTTCAGTTCCCCAGTTACTTTACCTTCCTCAAGCACTGACAGAACACAAACTCTGACTGAGCCAGGCCAGTTGACATCCAACTTTTGATCAAACATTCATACAAATCATCTACATGATAAAATGTAAAGTAGGTAAGTGTGTTAATATATTCATTTATATTCTAAATCAAAACTGATGTCACTGAAAGCTCACATGTACAATAGAACTACAGTACAACAGACTTTCTATTCACAAAACCAGCCTCATGTTGTTTTAGAGCTGTGAATGATTGCAACTGTAATGTCTGATTACTTATTCTTAGGGAATTAATTATTATTAATTCATTCAAGTTTTGAGAGGACTCGAATCGGAACATTCGAAGTCA
>NW_015556028.1:0-3156 GCF_001515605.1 Sinocyclocheilus anshuiensis | reverse complement strand
AATTTATTGGCTATTCTAGATTACATTAAACTAAGCTAAAGCACACACATACACACACATACATACATACAGTTCTGAAGAATGATGTTAACGGAGTTCTGAGGAAAGCCCAAAGTTTTAGCAAGATATTCGCTACAGTTCTCTTACTTGCAATCTGAGAAAATCACAAAGCAGAGATTTTCTTATCTTTACTGCTTAACTCAAGTCACCAGTTCAGCACCTATTACAGCAGATGGAAAACCTTGTTTGTACTTGCATTTTTGGGTGACAGCTGAAAAGCTGAGTTTCCTGGTTTCTCGTGGCTGCTGGAGGGAATTTCGTTGCTGATTGGCTGTTGATCTGGCACCTGAATGACGTTTGGATGACGTCCCTTTGGGAGAGCCCTCCGGAGATTGGTTGGTTTCTTGATGACGCAGAGGCTTGAGCAATTTGGCTGAAAAGTCTGAGTTTGCAAGACTTTAAGTTCTTTGAAGATCTCTGACAATCACAGAAGTTTCAACTGAAGTGTTTGAGTTTTAGATGACTGATCGCTTTGATGGTAAGCGTGTGAGCACAAGATGGAGTGCTTCAGGGAAATGATGTTAACGGAGTTCTGAGGAAAGCCCAAAGTTTTAGCAAGATATTCGCTACAGTTCTTTTACTTGCAACCTGAGAGAATCACAAAGCAGAGATTTTCTTATCTTTACTGCTTAACTCAATTCACCAGTTCAGCACCTATTTCAGCAGATGGAAGACCTTGTTTGTACTTGTGTTTTTGGGTGACAGCTGAAAAGCTGAGTTGTTCCTCGTGGCTGCTGGAGGGAATTCCGTTGCTGATTGGCTGTTGATCTGGCGCCTGAATGACGTTTGGATGACGTCCTTTTGGGAGAGCCCTCGTTGGATTGGTTGGTTACTTGATGACGCAGAGGAGCCTCTGGCGGTTCTTCTGAGACAGTCTAAGTTTGCAAGTTCTTTGAAGATCTCTGACGATCACAAAGTTTCAACTGAAGTGTTAGAGTTTTAGATGACCAATCGCTATGATGGTAAGCGTGTGAGCACAAGTTGGAGTGCTCTTAACCCGGCGAAAAGCGAAGAAGCAAGCAAGCAAGCGAGTCTGTCTTGCATTGGGTTTTTGATCCGCGGCGTAAGTCCGTCCCACGGCGCGATCTTCCAATCGACCTCTTGCAAGGCGGAGCGTGCATACATTAACTTGAGGCTCCAATTTATTATGTGGAGACACCACCTATAAAAGTTTTGTTAATACTTCTATAAAGTTCCTTAAATGCAAGTATGGTACATAATATTAAAGTTTACTTCATTTCAACATTCTGCATTTGTCGTGCCCATTCGTTCAAGATTAAACTTCACATATTACACACATTAATAATAACCTTATCTACTAAAAGGTTAATAAAACACTGATTAAAGTTGCAAGGTTACATTTTGACACCTCAAGATATAAGACATCCAACATATTATTTGTGAATATGGTTGCCCCTTTTTATACGAATGTCTTTTGAATTGTCTGTGTAAGTTCTCTGTTTCTTTGTCTGTGACAGGAAAACTGCGCGCTTTTTCTGGAAGGTAGTAAAAGGATGCGTCGCTTTTTTTTGGAATGCAGGGGGAAAAGGGGAGGTGTCCTGATGTCATGCCCATGTAGATTCAATCGTTCATTTGTGCGATATTCGCAGAGGCCTTACACAACATATGTGCAGTTCTTATGACTTTATAGGGCAGGGGGTGTCAAACTCAGTTCCTGGAGGGCCACTGTCCTGAAGAGCTTGATTAGCTGGATCAGGTGTGTTGGAGCTGGTCTGAAATTATATTTTAACTGTATAACCATTTTTTGCTTACCTCCACTGTAACTGATTTCCCCACACAAATGTTAATGCTTTGATGCTGACTTAAAGTCCCTGTAAAGTCAATATTAAGTATGTGTTCTGAGTTTGTCACACCACAGAAAAAATACCTCCACTGTAACTGATTGCCCCACACAAATGTTAATGCTTTGATGCTAACTTAAGTTTGATCCCTGTTAAAGCTAGAATGTCCTCTAATGTGTTGATTTACAAATAGGCATTGAATGAAGAAAAACGAGGCAATTTTATTTTTATATAATTTTTCATAAAACTGCAATTTAAATATATTATTTCTATAGGCTATACAAAAAAGACAAAAAAGTACAAAATAAATAGGCTGAAAAAGCTTATCTATAACATGTTAAATGGTAGTAGCCTAGTCAATGAATGGTACACCCCCCTAAGCTCACAGAAATGGTTTGACCCAAGTCTTCAGCAGCCAATGACACTGACCCTTTCAAACAGATTTTAATGCATATTTTACACGTATTTAACATGTTATATATGTTGAATACGCATATTTAATGCGCTGAGTTTTCACACAAACAATGTGAAATACGCGTTAAGTACTCGTGAAATACACGTATTTAACTTGTTGTTGACTTGTTAAAATTCACGTGTTTTTGTCTCCATTGGCCTTCCATAACCACATATTCTCAGAAGCCAATGACACTGACCCATTCAAACTGATTTTTAACGCGTATTTCACACATATTTAACACGTTATATACGTGTTGAATACGTGTATTTAACGCTCTGATTTTTCACGAGCAAACAACATGTATTTAACATGTTAAATACACGTGAAATATGCATATTTAACGTGTTAGAGAGAGTATAGGGTCCTATATGACAAAAAGTTTGATTTATTGCCCCTCATAAACCCCCCTCCTCCTACCATAAATGGACACCTGTTTGGACACCTGTTTCTGTACACCCTCACCCATCTAACCGGACATGTGTTTATCCACCTCAGCGGTCCCATGGAATTTATGATTGTTTGGGAATGTGTTTTTTGTGTGGGGTTCGTTGAAACTGTTCAAAACTATGTGCTTTAAACTTTAAATTGTGAAACGTGGTATGATTATTAAACGGGATAAGGGAAGTTTTTATTAAAGTTTTCACACATACATACACATACTCGGTATATAAACAATGTAATGACTGTGTTTCCAGAAAAGAGTAAAAACGGGTTAAGACGTATATTTAAGTGTTGTTAATTTAAAAACTAGTTAGAATTTATTACAAGTTAGAAAATAAAAAGAAAACTAGGCCGCTGTCCATCTGTCTAAAACAAAAAAAAACACAGAAAAAAAAA
>NW_015556027.1:0-521 GCF_001515605.1 Sinocyclocheilus anshuiensis | reverse complement strand
TAATATACTGCATCTGTGCCAGCGCGTGATGTAATCAAACTGCAGATCGTTAATCAACGTTTTTTTGAATTTTTAATCCATTTTATACAATCCGCCTTCAATTAGCAAGTGCACTCGCGCATAAACAATTTTCAAGTTCAACACTTTTTGTTCAACATTTAAATATCATAAAGTGCATAAACATCATAGCAATATATTGTGAATAAATGATTAATATTTGATATATCGCCCAGCCCTATATAGTGTGTGTGTGTGTGTGTGTGTGTGTGTGTGTGTGTGTGTGTGTGTTTCCTTCTGAAAAAGTTTCCCCAGAAATACCTCGCTATTTAATGCATTTTTCCTTACAAATTGTATTATCAGCATAACAATTCGAGTAAATGTGTAAAAGGTATGGCATGAATTTGCCATCCTTCTAGCACAATGTGCATTTATGTTAAAATTGTAACATAAATGATCAAGTTTAGTCATTCTTATTTTTGGCACCGTTTTGGAGAGAAATGGGCTCTCATTTTAACCCATAT
>NW_015556026.1:586-3124 GCF_001515605.1 Sinocyclocheilus anshuiensis | reverse complement strand
ATCGCAATTAGATTATTTTCCAAAATCGTTCAGCCCTACTGCAGAGGATGCAGAATTGATAGATTTTCTGAGTAAGAATCAGTTTATAATCTCATTTCTTATAATGTTGCAGTTGATGGTAGACTAACCTGATGGTCTGTTTTACAGAGGAATTTGGAGAGGGCCTAATGGATCCGGTGGAGGACTTCCCCACGATTGTTTTCACCGATTTATTTTAAAATTTTATTTTGTTTAAAACGTTGTTCCAGTTCCAGAAAAAAAGTAATGTTTTAATATAAAAAGTGTTTTTATAGGCGTTTTTAAATGACTGCTAATGTAAATAGTTTTTAATGTTAATGTAAAGAGTTTCTTCTTTCATTTTAAAATATGTTCTGTAAGAAATGTTTTTTAAATTGTTCAATAAATGGTTAAAGTTCGGTCTATGTTCCGTAAGAAATGTTTTTAAAATGTTCAATAAATGGTTAAAGTTCGGTCGAGGTGTTTCATTAATTAATGTAATATTAAGTGGTAATATATAATGTGTGAATACATGCGTCCACGGACCCCATACAGAACGCCCATTGAATAAGCTGCAACTGGGATGCTCACCTGCTTACCTGTTTTCTCCGTGGAGACAGACTAGAAAGTGTAAAAATAGACTGGTAAGTGCACTCTAATGTATTAGACTGAAAGTGGGATCAAACAGACTGCAAATTGGATCCGGAAGGGTATGAGTGACCCCTGCACGCGCAGTGTCCCCTGACTTTAGTCTTGGTCTTGGTCTTGGCTCTGTGCTCTTCGTGAGAAAGATACAGATAAAAAGAAAACATGCCTGTCGAGGACTGCCCTCTGTGCCTCAGAGGGTTTCATCAGCTTAGCCAGCATCTGCGTTTTATGCACAAAGTGAACAACGAGACGGAGCGAAAGCTCCTTCTCTCCATCGCATCCGGCATGGTTAATGCAAGGAAGGGCACCTGCCCCATTGCTGGCTGCAAGAAGGAAACCACCCGCCTGGACCACCACCTCAAAACCCACACGGAGCTCACCAAGGGGGCCCGATCTGAGGCGATTAGGGCTTGCAAGCGCAAAAAGATCTTGGGAGATCTCGCCAGCTTGAGGGCGTCAAACCCGTTGTCATGACAGAAATGTATTTAGGATTACTTGATTAATACATGCAAGTGTGTCTGACTAAGGATAGAGCTAAACTCTGCTGGTCATCTCCAGGAGTGGAAGTGAATAACCCTCCTCTAATATCTAAGGTAAGTTTTTTTTCTATATTTCAAATGTAGAACTCTATACATATACAGTATGTTGAATTCCAACTCAAAGTTAAAATCTTGACTATCACAAACATGTCCACGATTTCACTACGTACAATCAGGGATGGGCAGTATTTATGATACATGTATTTCAAATACAAAATAGTATTTTGTAATTTGTATTTGATAGGGTTGATGAAAATGGCTTCGTATTTTGTATCAAAATACTTTAGTGTTTTGTATTTTTGTAGTTTTAAAATACTGTAAAATACTTTGTAAGAAGTCTACATGATGACATCATAAAAATGCGGCCTCTGATGGGTGCCTACTCAATAGGCTAGTTTGCCCAGACTTGTTGAGATCAGAACAGAAAATTGATGCATATGGAAGAAGTTGGTCAAGGTAAGAAACGTGCAGGCTGCCAGCTTTCCATCAATTTTTTTGCATAAATTGCTATAATTTTTAACAGTTCATGTTAAGTTTGTGTTCGTTTTAGTAGCCTAGGCTAAATAGTTTACCAATTTACATAATGTTCTTGAAAACTATTATACCGAGCAGCAGCCCCACAATTAACGTTAGCTTGCTACTTTCAGCCTATGTTAAGTTCGTCGGTTGTACACGAAAAAAATAATAATACAGTGTTTCAGTGTTGTACAACATTACATTTTAATGCCACGATATTGGTGTAATGGTCTAAACTCGCGTGGAGCAGCAGCATTTACTGTGAGCCGCTCTGAGACACGGATATGACCGCGTGTGAAAGAGCATAGCAGAGCTGCACACGGCAGTGTGTGTGTATTGTAAAACCTGTTTCACACCGCACCGCACATCGGTGTGAATGTTAATGAAAGACGCCTGATACACCGCACGCTACAGCAGAGCAGCAGTGCGCATTTTGTTCCCGGTATGCATGTTAACGAATGAGTGCTTTTACACCAGACGCTGCAACAGCTCGGCAGCGGTTTTGGCGTTGAGTCTATTTTTTGCTCTGCAGCTCAGCAGCTTGAGCTTAAAGGTTGAAGGACAATTTGACAAAAAAATTGAGTTGACACAAAAAAGTATATATTGCACAGAATAAGCATATACACGTAAAATCCTTTAGGAGATCTCAATGTTTCGTTCCTTTGCGAGATCTCAATGAGTGCGTTTACATGCACGTTCTTAAGCCGATTATGCTTAATAAGCCGAAAACGCACTTGGTCATGTAAACGCGGTAACCCGTTTTCTTTTATCGGAGTAAGGTCATAAACGGCGTAAGCATAAACCGGTCGCAACAGGTAGTTTTTTGCCTCTTACTCCG
>NW_015556026.1:0-429 GCF_001515605.1 Sinocyclocheilus anshuiensis | reverse complement strand
AGCAAACGTCTTGCAGTAAAGAAAGAAGGAAATATATCACAAAAGCAGACTTTTTCATGACTCAGAAAATGATAAAAATGTGTTTTCATCTCGTGCAGCAAGTAGAAGTGGTTCAGTTACAATGCTGCGTTTATAACTGCATGAGAGGATAATATATGAGCTGTAAGTTTCCCGACATGTTGCAAATTGACATGTTGCAAGTTTCATTTAACATCACTGACAAATGTATGGAATACTCGGAGTCAGATACGCAAATTATTATATTTTGACGTCACTACAGGGAAATAACCTGATTTTTGAATGAAGTCATGTAAACGCAGCTTACTTGCGTTGTCAGCTTACTGGTGTGCATGTAAACGGGGAAAACTGGTTATTTTAATAAGATGATATTTGTGAGTTATCAGCTTACTGGTGTGCATGTAAACGTGC
>NW_015556025.1:735-831 GCF_001515605.1 Sinocyclocheilus anshuiensis | reverse complement strand
CATGACAGAAATTCACACATTTATAAACTGTAAGAAGTAAAAAGCATATATAAATAATAATGATGGCATCACGTAACTGTAAGAGTAAATAATAAT
>NW_015556025.1:0-252 GCF_001515605.1 Sinocyclocheilus anshuiensis | reverse complement strand
TTTGATTTTGCTGTTCTGAAGCAAGCTGCAACTGCTACGGCAAGCACTAGTCATATATTTGAATGTAGAGCAGCGAGCTCATTGGCTACCGATACAGGAGAGAACCAATCAGCTGTGCAATGGTGTCATTAGGTCAGATTGAGTTAGACCTATCGGACTGCGCCATTTAGAGTTTCATGCCAGAACTCTGTATATACAGTATCTTAGAGCTAGGGATGGGCGATACCCCTTATTTTGTTTTCGATACGATAC
>NW_015556024.1:0-829 GCF_001515605.1 Sinocyclocheilus anshuiensis | reverse complement strand
CCCAAGTGAACTCAAACACACCTTTGAGGCTCTACAGAAAATATTTATGGAGATAGAACCCAAGAAAATGGCACGCAGAGTGTTCAGTCGGAGTGTCAAGCTCTAAATATTGGAGTAATCAAAAGACATTTGGATACAGAATGTTTTATTGCGTTAGATCTTGAATTAAAATACATTCCATGAATAATGGAAGGGGCCATTGTTAAATGTAAGCAAGAGAGAAACAGACTTTAATTCAAAACGGTCTTTAATTTCAGATTTTCTGTTAACTGAGCTGTTTCTGTGGCATAAATATTGAGGCACTGATATCAATGTGAATAATGCAAAATTCACAATGGCAGCAATTGTAATGATGTTTTACTTAAAGGGTTAGTTCACGAAAAAAAAAAATAATGTAATTTATTACTCACCCTCATGTTGTTCTACACCCATAAGACCTTCATCTTCAGAACACAAATTAAGATATATTTGATGAAGTCCGATGGCGCAGTGAGGCCTCCATTGACAGCAATGCCACTGAACCTCTCAAGATCCTGAAAGGTACTAAAAACATATTTAAAACAGTTCATGTGAGTACAGTGGTTCTACCTTAATATTACAAAGTGACGGGAATAAAACAAAATAATGACACTTAATATCTAGTGATGGGTGATTTCAAAACACTGTTTTGAAGCTTTACGAATCGTTTGTTTCTAATTAGTGGTTCGGATTGCGTAAACAAAATCACAAAATCAAAATGACTGAAATCACATGACTTTGGCGCTCCGAACCACTGATTCGAAACAAAGATTCGTAAAGCTTCATGAAGCAGTGTTTTGAAATTGCCCAT
>NW_015556023.1:0-1436 GCF_001515605.1 Sinocyclocheilus anshuiensis | reverse complement strand
ATAATAGCGTGCTATTTGTGACTGTGATTTATTATATATTTTTTTGGTACACTTTGTATATCTACACCCTGCCATAATCGGTCGATCAGATCGTAAGATTTCGTTCATAATGCTGTAACACATGAAAAAGTATTAGGTCATTTAGCTTAGCAAAAAAAAGAGGTTGCAGTATCCTAGCGAGAAAATGTTTACACAAAGTATTCTCTTTTTAACACCATGCATTTTCAGGTTTGTAATCATAAAGTGGCATAATTATTATTATTAATAATAATAATAACAAACAAATTATAAACTGTCTATACTATTGGGCTGCAATAAAATATATATGGGCTTATATGTTATTTTATTGTCATGATCAAGTCTAGTCAAGTTGTTAAGCCTAGTCTTTGTTTGTTTTGAATTTGTTTAAGTTTTTGTTAAATGAATCTGCACATGCATGGGTTCACTTCAACTCACCTCCAGTGATCTTTAGTTACAGCAAAACATGCCACAACAACAACTACAACAAAGCCTAATTATTATAATCATTATTATTATTATTGTTGTTGTTGTCATTGTTATATATTAAAAAAAAGTTCCCTTCATCTATAATGGCATGATATTTCTGACTGTGATTTTTTTTTTTTGTACACTTTGTATATCTACACCATGATCTACACCCTAAAAAGTGGAATGTTTCAGGTTGTAACAGAGGCAAAATGCTTACACAAAGTCTTCTGTTTTTAGCACCATTTTCAGGTTTGTATTCATAATGTGGCATAATTTGTATTCATATTATTCATATGCTGATGTTGTATTCATATTTATTTTATAATAAAATATAATATAAATACAAATTCCAAAATATAAACCCCTCTGTTGCCATCTTCTGGTTATAAAATAATCCAGTGAAAATATTATTACTAATAATATTTATTGTGTTAATAATAATTATAAAATAATTTTATTAGCTAAAAAAATACACAGTATTTTATTTATTTATTTATTTATTTTTTTGCCAGGGAAATAACGTAAGGTATAATATCATCACCTTAGATGATAATAAATAAATAAATGAATAATTTATTAAATTAATAAATAAATAAATCAATAAATAAACGTTTATTTTACACCTCACGTGCAAAGCCCGCGAAAGAACCAGAGGGTATTTAAGCCGGGGTACTTGCCCATCGCGCGCACAGCCGGACTCCCTTTTGAATGAGAGAGGTCATCGCCGGACTGAGAGTTTTCCTGAGGTAAAGTATTTTTGTATACATAAGTATAAAATTCACGGATTGTCTTTTAAAAATACCACGTCTAGTTCTACTGTTCACATAAACAATGGGTTTCCTGCCTTTTTTCCTCCCCATACGGTACACTCGCACCGCGAATTACCGTTAAAGCCGTTAAATTATATACATCTGACCTCATTTGTCAGCAATATATGGAGCAGAGAT
>NW_015556022.1:2289-3062 GCF_001515605.1 Sinocyclocheilus anshuiensis | reverse complement strand
TCCGTTCCAAATAGGAAATGAAATGATCAAAACGTACACGGACCAAGCTCTCATGCATTATCTCTCTCGCCCTCTCTCTCTCTCTCTCCTCTCATGCGTTATGTCTCTCGCCCTCTCTCACTCTCTCGCTCTCTCCTCTCATGCGTTGTCTCTCGCCCTCTCTCTCTCTCGCTCTCTCTCTCTCTCTCTCTCTCCTCTCATGCCACATAGAACATTTATTTTTCATGGACACATAGGCCCTATAGACTTAAATGGACTTTTCGTCAAAAAAAACAAACAAAAACTTTTGCCTTTCTTTCTTTCTTTCTTTATCTTTCTTTCTCTCTCTCTCTCTCTCTCTCCTCTCATGCGTTATGTCTCTGGCATTCATTTATTGAGCCAGTTTCTCTGTCAATGAATGAATGAATGTATTTAAAATAATACAAATGTTTAAAAAACGGTCTGAGAAAAATGAAAATGACTTCAAATGTTCAGTAATATTAAATCTAGAATTTTCAAATTAAAAAAAAAAAACTGTCTGATGAGAAATAACAAAATAAAACCCTTTATTGAACTTGTATATAACCATATTTATCTGTAAATTCACATAGTTATAAAAAGAAAACTCCCTGTTTTCACAAAAAAAGTTTCACTTTTGATTAACAGTACACCAGTCCAGAATGTCATTTCCCCAGCGTCAGGACGATCTGATATTGCATTACATAATAAAAGCCCTCCAAAATCTCATATTCTACCTGTTCTGCCTGTGAATTTGAATAGCTCTAAAAAGGAAA
>NW_015556022.1:1299-1927 GCF_001515605.1 Sinocyclocheilus anshuiensis | reverse complement strand
TCCAAAAACTCATATATGACCAGTTTTGTCTGATTTTGGATAGCTCTAAAAAGGAAATTCCTTGTTTCCACAGAACAATTTAAATTCAGATTAACAGTCCAGTACCCGAGGGTGTCCCTCAGCCAGTTTCAGGAGCATCTGATGTTGCATTACAAAATAAAAGCCCTCCAAAAACTCATTCTACCTGTTCTGCCTGTGAATTTGGATAGCTCTAAAAAGGAAACTCCCTGTTTCCACAGAACAATTTCAATTCAGATTGACAGTCCAGTACCACAGGGTGTCACTCAGTCAGTTTCAGGACGATCTGATGTTGCATTAAAAAAATAAAACCCTCCAAACAGTTATAATTCTACTTGTTCTGCCTATGACTTTGCATAGTTCTAAAAAGGAAACTTCCTGTTTCCACAAAATAATTTCAATTCAGCTTAATAGTCCTGTATTCCAGGGTGTCACTCAGCCAGATTCAGGACTGGCTGATGTTGCATTACATAATAAAAGCCCTCCAAAATCTCATATTCTACCTGTTCTGCCTGTGAATTTGAATAGCTCTAAAAAGGAAACTCCCTGTTTCCACAGACTAATTTCAATTCAGATTGACAGTCCAGTACCTCAGGGTGTCACTCAGTCA
>NW_015556022.1:0-310 GCF_001515605.1 Sinocyclocheilus anshuiensis | reverse complement strand
GTTTCAGGACTATCTGATGTTGCATTACAAAATAAAAGCCCTCCAAAAACTCATATATGACCAGTTTTGTCTTAGATTTTGGATAGCTCTAAAATGGAAACTCCCTCTTTCCACAGCCTAATTTCAATTCAGATTAATAGTCCAGTACCCCAGGGTGTCCCTCCGCCAGTTCCAGGACGATCTGATGTTGCATTACAAAATAAAAGCCCTCCAAAAACTCATATTTGACCAGTTTTGTCTTTGATTTTGGATCGCTGTAAAATGAAAACTCCCTGTTTCCACAGAACAATTTAAATTCAGATTGACAGTC
>NW_015556021.1:0-1588 GCF_001515605.1 Sinocyclocheilus anshuiensis | reverse complement strand
AGCACAGAAAAGGGCACAGTATGAAAACATTGCATTCACTGCAGTGCAGTGTTCGTTGCTAATCAAAGAAAAGACAAAACGGCACAAAAAGAAAAGACAACTGTCAAAAGTTAGTTAATTAATTAATAACTTACATTATTAGAAAAACAACAAAAGAAACAAAAATTCTGATCCACAAACCCTTGTTTAATCTTAGCCTGGTCAGTTAAAAAAGTAAAATATTTAATTAATTTAATTAATTTAATTAATTAATCTTTTATATCAATTAGATATAATATAAATTAATGTTTTTAAAATCATTTTATCGATAAGCAATTTAGATTTTTATACCCCTTCACCTACCCCCAAACCCAAACATACCCATTTAATAACGAATATAAAAACATATGAAACGTAAAGGACCGAAATAAGCAAGGAAATTACCATTTTAGTAACAACATAGCATTACAAAAAATATTTTGGGTCGCTAATCCCACTCCTACCTTTAAATCTAACCACAGCCATTTCTTACAGTAACGTTATGCTATAAATAAAAGCATGACGGACATACAAATGCAATCCCAATAATTTACTGAAAAAATGTCAAAAACATTACCAAAAGTAGTCCAAATGATGCGTTTCAGCCACAGGTGAAATACAATAGTTTTGTGTGAGGTACAGAGCAGAATTTAAATTGTTAAACTGAAAATAACATATTATCCAGATTATCATCCGAACCACTCCGTTTTAAAAGCCCGCATCGTTCAAACGACGCACCTCACCAGAAACACTGCATGTCGCAATCGGTGACGAAGCAGGCGAGGACCAATGAGCGTTCGATTTTACTGCCGTAGTTTTTTGAAGCGGCAAATTTTGAATTTTGAACGAGCACGTCAGCGCGGGCTGTTTATACGGTCGTTGAGGATAGATGAAGATCGCTGAATAAACGGTTGAATTTGGGTTTGTTCCTCGCAGTCGTATGAATTCAGAAGACTTGGATTACAGTGCACGAATAAAATTGATTCCTTGTAATTATGTTGCGTTTTTGGTGTGTTTTATGGTTCTATTGTCAGTCACAGCATGGCTTTTATGTTCCACGGCAAACAAAATAAATATTTCATTAAAAATTGAACTTAAATAAATTACATAAATGTTATTCATTTTGTAGTCTTGTTGAACATTGTATTCTTCAAAATGAGTTGACAGCAGAAATCACACAGAACATACTGAAATATTATTTCATATTAAGTAAATGGGTAAACTTAATTTAATAAATGCACTTGAAAACTTCTTGCCTTGCAACAACAATAACAACAATAAAAATGTTAATGCCGCAATTGCAATATTCATAAGGATTTATGTTGTCAATAAGCTATTGCTTAGATGCTGTAAACGTCAGTATATTTCAGTGTCTATGCAAACATAAGTAACTATGTTTTGTAGAACCCCATTTTACATAAAATAGATACAAATTCTCATGAGATCATGTTGCTCTACTTTAATACTCACTTTAGCAAGGTATGTTCACAACATTATTTCAGATAAGTAGTAATTGAACGTTTGTTTCTTTTTCAGAAATCTATTATTAAAATTACTTTCCAGGATAGAT
>NW_015556020.1:0-4338 GCF_001515605.1 Sinocyclocheilus anshuiensis | reverse complement strand
TTGTGTTATGATGCAAATTAACATGCAATTAAAAGAAAAGAACTGCTAAAAGAAGAAAGACGTTCATGTGTCAATGTATTTTCTTAGAGCACATTCCTGGTTTTATTAACAAACAAACTTTTATTAAACAAAATGCTATAAACTGCATCAAAATGTTCTTCCTCTGAAACAACTTTCTTTGTCTGACATCACTTAGACCATGTGGACTCATTTTAACTAATTTCCAAATGGCTATTATGGGATTAAAGGCATTCTGCTGTGTAGGCCAATCAATTCCCAATGGAGTGTTGGAACTATATATTTTCATGTTAACTGTCCTTTTTCACTTGGAAATACGTCAGATTATGGAAGTGAACTGTGTCATGTTTACAATTCATGTTGCTTATAGATAAATGAAAAATAAATGCACATTTTTAAGCATCAAATCCAGAGTCTAAGGTATAACCCACAAACATGTGCATGCATGAACAATATTGATAACATTTTGAACCGAAAAATGACATCCAAGGCTCTTTAATAGGAAAACGCAACAGAAAACCCCTGACTCAGCTGTATCCCACAGATTTAATCTCCAATGTGATTCGTCAGATATGTGTGGCTCACTTTATTCTAAACTCATGTGCAAAGCTGAAGATAATTACACATCTGAATATACGTCTACGCAGCAATTCACAGCCTGTCACTAAGAAAGATGCATTGCTCTTCACCAAAACGGATTTGTGTCCATTTCATTTATGCAATAAAATAATATTTTTTATCTGAAAGCCGTAAATTCACTTTTCTGTCAACACAAAACAGAGTGTCTTCAACAGAGCTTTACTCTTATAATAATATCGGTGCAACTTCAATAAGCAAACAAGCAAAAAGCTTACTTATCGTTGTCCCTACATATTAAGGTTGGAGAGGAGAAAGTATTTTAAGTTACACACATCACTTTAACAGAAAAAAATATATATATTCTTCAAACCAGGGGCGAACTGGGACAAAATTTCAGGCCGGGAAATCTCACACTCATCCAGGCCATCCCATACACCCACAACAAATTCTGAAACACAGACAACCCTATTAGCCTATTTGTATGACCATCACATAAAAAGGTCTAAATCTTTAGTCGGGGCCGTGGAAAATAATTAAAGGTTGTCTCTTGAACTGCACCTTCACTTCCCTTTTCTTCATTTTCTCCAGTATCTCTCTCTCTCCCTTTTTTCTTGTACCGGTCACTTCTTCACCAGCAGGTCTACAGTTATTAACAGAACTGTGTCCAACTTGTTGCAAAACAACCACCTCACTGCAATTTGTTTGCACATAATATTGTTATTTCTCTTAAAATGACTTAAATACCCAAGATTTAACAAACCTATAATTCATACAAATATATTAAAACAAATTTTCTAAAGTGCCTTAGTGCCAAATTTTGTATATTGAAAAACCCTAATACTGAACACACTATTGTATTTTGGGCTGACTCATATTTTTGTGTTGCTATCTGCTCTAGCTCCCTCCCTTTCTATACAATAAATCTATGTGAATATCTGTCTGCTAAATTTATTAATGTAACTTTCCAATCGATAACGATGTCCTTTAGCACAGTATTCTGACTGATGATAACAATGGGGTGCTCCTGATATAGCCTAACAGGTGCTAACAGTTTAATACTCAACTAGGTTAATAAAGACAAAACTACAGTAGCGTATTACAGATGATCCATTCTACGATGTACTTAAGCTTACGATGCTTTTGGGAAACGCAGCCCAGGTCAGTAATTTCGCTACATTTAATTGCTTCTTCTGGCCGCTTCCTCTCCTTCCTCGAGTCCCGCGCATCGACTCTGTTCGGAACCGTTTAACTGAAGCGTGAAGCTGCCAGTCAAGACTAACCGATTCATGATTTAATATCGATTTATTAGCGAATGACAAAATGGGAAATGATCACTTTGGTACATTGGTAAGGCAAAAAATAAATAAATAAATAAATACATAAAATAATAATAATAAACACAGGGCAGCGGGCCAAATCAACCGCCAGGCCACCGTGAATCGTCCCGGTGCTCCCGATGGCCAGTCCGGGCCTGCTGCAAACCACTGCATTTCAAAGAATTGCAACTATGACCTAGGAAGACAACATGCTCTTTAACTGTTTTTCTACTCAAGATTAATGCTTGGTGAATGCTTGTTTTCTAATGCAGCCTATTCACACACAACAATGAAGCCTCTTTGCATTCAAACTTCATCAGCTTCAGCGATGGCTAATCTTTTCTGAATGCATGCATGCATGCATGCCCATGAATACCTTTGCTTTGCCAACTCTACTAAGTTTAGAGCATTTTTTTCCCATTTTGGGTTTTAGCTTTTATTGATAGAGACAGTTGAGGGTAGACAGGAAATGAAGCAGGGAAAGAAAAGGCAGTGGGAGTGGGAACAGTACATGACACCATAGTCACTGCTCTACATGTCTGGAGCATTAACCACAACATCATGTTTTCAACAAAATCAGTTTTCTTCATTCATATGATAATTAGTATGAAGGTAAGATTTCAATTCATAAATTAGGATTAAATTCTATTCAAAGCAATTTATTGGCACGATAAAAGTGTTGCCAAAGCATAAAGTCTCTCACGTGCAATCAATTCAACCATATTAGGTTAATTTGCCACCCCCTCAGCTCTTGAGGACTTAAATGTGTCCTCAAGTGTTTTTGTTAAAATTGTAAAATTCTATTGTAAATGGTGTTATTTGTCACTTTTTACCTATTTTACAGTGTACTGTAGTATCATACTGCATACTCTTAAATTACCTTTACTTTGTACATCATGGTGTCGACCACAAAACCAGTCATAAAGGTCAATTTTTTGAAATTTAGATTTATACATCATCGGAAAGCTGAGTAAATAAGCTCTTCATGGAACATGATCTTTACTTAACATCCTAATGATTTTTGGCATAAAAGAAAAATGTATAATTTTGACCCATACAATGTTTTTTTTTGGCTATTGCTAAAAATATACCCAAGCGACTTAAGACTGGTTTTGTGGTCCAGGGTCACATTTCTGACAACTGCTGAGAATAAAATCATGGCAAAAACTACACTGTTGCCTTTTCTCTGATGGACTCAGAATATGCTGGTTAAAAGGGTTGGCTAATTCACTGCTGGCAAGAGATAAAAGAAAACAGAGAAAAAGGGCTGTGGCAGTGCAGGTGACATGCAAAAAGAATACACATTGTTCATTTACTTATATTATTTACACTCTAACTGCATTTCCATGAACTTATGTCAGAGACTGTATTGAGATCATATGACTCAAACTGAGTTAGGAGTTTGAAAGCTAAACTGAAATTGGTTTGTCTCATATTTTAGTGATTAATTTGTGCAATAGTCTTGCATTTTGCATATTTCTGCAGTATCATATGAAGTCAATTCAAAGAGACAAATGACTGCCTATTGCCCAACTAAGCAGCGACAGAACTGTTAAGAGTCTGACAGGGTTCATCAGGGCTGTGATGGAATAATCAGGAGGCTGATAACCATCTGATTGGAACACAGAACCAGCCTATGGTAAAGAGTTAGGTCAAATACCAAGAAGAGAGAAGGAGATATGACTATGTACAGAGAAGATCAGCGAGTCTCAAATGGAAAGATACAGTGCATTCTTCTATGTATGTACACACCTTGTGTTTTGTATTTTTATGTGAGAAAATACCTGTACATAATAAAACAAATATGTTATAAAAAATGGTAAGAATATCAAACTGCCAATAACTAATGACAAAAATAAAATATAACTGTATGTAACATGTTATATACAAATAAATAATAATAAAAAAAATAGATGAAAATAATATATCAACTGTATATAATATTATAAAATGTAACAAATACACATTTATAAATACAAAAACAAATATAACAAAAATACAAAACTGCCACAAAATAATTTGGCTTGGGAACGATGGTGTATTGGTGACAATGTAAAATTAAATGCTAGACAAAATATACACCTCGATTTTAAAGGGATCATGAACTGCCTTTTTTTTATTATTTTGTATTGTTCTCTGAGTTCCACTTAAAATGTTTTCAAGATTTTTACCTAGAAAAACAAATTAGAAGTAATAGGCTATTTTCTGTCCTGTTTTGACCCCCCTCATCGGAACCTCTGTTTGAATAGGAGTGGCGGATTTTACTCGGAAGTAAACACCCACTGGTATGACTGGCTAACAGTTTTGTATGTTTGATGGCCTATATCCTTCATAGATGGACGCTGCTGTGATTTAGGTTAAAAACGCATGAATACTCAGAACATATCAAACAATCTGTAATAACAGACAAAGCAATAGTGACCAC
>NW_015556019.1:0-516 GCF_001515605.1 Sinocyclocheilus anshuiensis | reverse complement strand
TTGATGTATTCCTCCATCGCCTTGCACTCCGGGATGGACAATGGGCATACTCTACCCTTGGGGAGCTTGACTCCAGGCAGCAAGTCGATGGCGCAGTCCCATGGCCGATGAGGTGGTAACTGGGTGGCTGCCTGCTTACTGAAGACATCCTGGAACGCCAAATAATCAGATGGGACCGTGACCTTCTCCCGAGGTTCGGGACTTTCGATGAGGGTAGATGCAACTTGAGCTGAGTGAGTTCCTGGGAGCGGAGTGGGTAATGACTTGAGACAGTTGCGGTGACAGTGCTCGCTCCAGCGAGTCACTTCACACGAGTCCCATCTGATCTCTGGAGAATAGCCCAGCGAGTCACCTCACACGAGTCCCATCTGATCTCTGGAGAATGGAGAACTAGCCAGGGGCGTCCCAGGATGATATCCACGGTGGGTCCCTCCAGTACCAAAAACGTGATTTCCTCCTCATGTAGAGTGACAATCTTGAGCTTTAGTGTCGGTGCTCGATACTTCACCCACCCCC
>NW_015556018.1:189820-195264 GCF_001515605.1 Sinocyclocheilus anshuiensis | reverse complement strand
TGATGATGGTGGTGGTGATGGTGGTTGTGATGGTGATGGTGACGACGGTGATGATGGTGGTGGTGATGATGGTGGTGGTGATGATGATGATGTTGATGGTGGTGGTGATGATGATGGTGGTGGTGATGGTGGTTGTAATGATGAGTGTAATGGTGGTGGTGGTGATGACTATGATGTTGATGGTGGTGATGATGGTGGTGGTGATGGTGGTTGTGATGGTGATGGTGACGATGGTGATGGTGATGGTGGTGATGATGATGATGGTGGTGGTGATGGTGATGATGATGGTGGTTGTAATGATGATTGTAATGGTGGTGGTGGTGGTGATGATGATGATGTTGATGGTGGTGGTGATGGTGGTTGTAATGATGATGGTAATGGTGGTGATGGTGGTGGTGATGATGATGATGATGATGATGGTGATGATGGTGATGGTGGTTGTGATGATGATGATGATGGTGGTGATGATGATGTTGATGATGTTGGTGGTGGTTGTGATGATGTGATGATGATGATGGTGGTGGTGGTGGTGATGGTGATGGTGATGATGATGGTGGTGATGGTGATGGTGATGGCGGTGAGGATGATGGTGATGGTAGTGATGATTATGGTGATTATGATGATGGTGATGATAATGATAATGATAATGATAATGATGGTGATGGTGGTGATGATCATGATGGTGATGATGGTGATGATGATGATGGTGGTTGTGATGATGATGATGATGATGGTGATGGTGACGATGGTGATGGTGGTGGTGATGATGATGATGGTGGTGATGGTGGTTGTAATGGTGATGGTGGTGGTGGTGGTTGTGATGATGATGGTGGTGGTGATGGTGGTTGTAATGATGATTGTAATGGTGGTGGTGGTGATGATGATGATGGTGATGATGGTGGTGGTGGTGGTGATGATGATGGTGGTGGTGATGGTGGTTGTGATGATGGTGGTGATGATGATGATGGTGGTGGTGATGGTGGTTGTGATGGTGATGGTGACGATGGTGATGGTGACGGTGGTGATGATGATGATGGTGATGATGGTGGTGGTGGTGGTGATGATGATGGTGGTGGTGATGGTGGTTGTAATGATTGTAATGGTGGTGGTGGTGATGATGATGATGCTGATGGTGGTGATGATGATGGTGGTTGTGATGGTGACGATGGTGATGATGGTGGTGGTGATGATGATGATGGTGGTGGTGATGATGATAGTGGTGGTGATGGTGGTTGTAATGATTGTAATGGTGGTGGTGGTGATGATGATGATGCTGATGGTGGTGATGATGGTGATGATGATGATGGTGGTTGTGATGATGATGATGATGGTGGTGATGGTGACGATGGTGATGGTGGTGGTGATGGTGGTGGTGGTGATGGTGGTTGTGATGGTGATGGTGACGATGGTGATGATGTTGGTGGTGATGATGATGGTGGTGGTGATGATGATGATGTTGATGGTGGTGGTGATGATGATGGTGGTGGTGATGGTGGTTGTGATGGTGATGGTGACGATGGTGATGGTGATGCTGGTGATGATGATGATGATGATGATGGTGATGATGGTGGTGATGATGATGATGGTGGTGGTGATGGTGGTTGTGGTGGTGATGGTGATGATGGTGGTGGTGATGATGATGGTGGTGGTGATGGTGGTGGTTGTGATGGTGGTTGTAATGATGATTGTAATGGTGGTGGTGGTGATGATGATGATGCTGATGGTGGTGATGATGGTGGTGATGATGGTGATGGTGGTGGTGATGGTGATGATGATGGTGGTTATAATGATGATTGTAATGGTGGTGGTGGTGATGATGATGATGTTGGTGGTGGTGATGGTGGTTGTAATGATGATGGTAATGGTGGTGATGATGGTGATGATGGTGATGGTGGTGGTGATGATGATGGTAATGGTGGTGATGGTGGTGGTGATGATGATGATGATGGTGATGATGGTGATGGTGGTTGTGATGATGATGATGATGATGATGGTGGTGATGATGGTGATGATGTTGGTGGTGGTTGTGATGATGTGATGATGATGATGATGGTGGTGGTGATGGTGATGGTGATGGTGATGATGATGGTGGTGATGATGGTGATGATGTTGGTGGTGGTTGTGATGATGTGATGATGATGATGATGGTGGTGGTGGTGGTGATGATGATGGTGATGGTGATGATGATGGTGGTGATGATGGTGATGGCGGTGAGGATGATGGTAGTGATGATTATGGTGATTATGATGATGGTGATGATAATGATAATGATGGTGATGGTGATGGTGGTGATGATCATGATGGTGATGATGGTGATAATGATAATGATGATGGTGATGATTTTGAATGTCTGCACGTGTTAATCAGCGCAGGTGTTCTTCTCTTTTGTGTGGTTTGTTTCAGAGTAAGAAGCCTTCGCCAGGTAAACTGGCCATTTTCTCTCAGTATCACTATTATCTGTCTCTGTATCGCTTCAGAGCCACAGAGAAGGATGACCTAGACGTGCAGTGAGTGTCAATCCGTCTCTGTGTTTGCTTCCGTCAGTCCAGGAGATTGAATCACTGTGATCGATGATTCTAATGAGGAGTGGTGGAGAGTGAGTGATTCACTGAATCAAACACACAGCCAACACTGCAGTCACACTCAGAAATATACAAAACATCACAGCAAAGGGTCATTGATTCAAAACATGACATTGTGTTGTCAGCATTGTTTATATGATATATAATAATGTCAGTCCATATATACACTACTGTTCCAAAGTTTGAAGTTGGGAACATTTTTGAAAGATTTTCTATGGCTGTATGTGTTTAAATTGTGAAATAATAGAATTTCAAACAGCTGTTTTCTATGTGAATATCTGTTAGTGTAATTTATTGCTCTGTATTTTCAGCATCATTACTCCAGTCTTCAGTGTCACATGATCTTCAGAAATCATTCTAATATGCTGATTTGCTGCTCGAGAAACATTTCTGATTATTATCGATGTTGAAAACATTAATATTTTTGTGGAAACCATGATACATGTTATTTTTCAGGATTCACAGATGAATAGAAAGTTCAAAAGAACAGCATTTATTTGAAATAGAAATATTTTGTAACATTATAAATGTCTTTACTATAAATGTCACTTTTGATCAATTTAATGCAGCCTTGATGAATGTTTTGTTTTATTTAAAAAAAAATCGTCCAAACTTTTTGACAGTAGTGTATATATGTTAAAGAAAAGTTTTTAGGTCACATCCCTGGACGTTTCAAATAATTTCTGCATTAAAGACAAAACCAAGTACTAATTTAATCCACATTTCAGGTGAAGATTGGTGAGCGATCAGGATTTGTTCTGGCCAACTACATCATCCGTGTGAGTTCAGGAGAGAGAGTTTACAAGGTGACACGATCCTTCGTCGGAAACGGAGAAATGGGACAAATAACACTGAAAAAAGACCAGGTAGTCAAAACACACACACACTCTCTCTCTCTCTCTCTCTCTGTCTCTCTCACACTCACACACACTCATTCACTCACTCACTCACTCACTCACAATACATTCAGTGTGATTTTTGTATTATTTATAAGGTACAATATGATAGTATTTATTAATATTTTGAATTAGCTTTTAATTGTATATTTTCAATTATCATTTTAATTTTATTTTAAGTTTAGTAATTTTGTTATGCGCTTTTGTCATTTTTATTTTTTCACACTGGTTACATTATTGATTTGGTTATTAGATTATTCAGAACACACATGAATACACTTCTGACATGTTCACGTATCACTTTGACGTGCAGAGCGAGTGTGTTTGCACGAGCACAGGACGTGAATATTCATTGTCTGTTTCATCTGTTTGTCCTGGTTTGCACAGATTGTGGTGAAGAAGGGTGAGGAGGTGAACGGATATCTGAAGGTCAGCTCGGCTTCTTCCCCGCCGACATCTTACAGGGGATCTGAGTGTGTGTTTGCTTCGACAGAGGAGGAAAATCTTAAATATTATGAAATATAGAAATAGTATGTGAGTTTTGGAGTTTATAGCAGCATATTTTTGATGATGTGAAGAGACCCTGTTGCAGACGTCTCCTCTGTCTGTCTGTCTCCTGTCAGCGGCTCAGTCGTGTCTTTATAAGTATGTGTAGCGGCGCGCGGCTGTCAGCGGTGGTGAGGCTAAGCTTCAGCGCTCGCATGATCGGCCAACAGCAGCCCCCGTCAGATACGGGTCACTTCCTGTTGATGGCAGACGTCACGTGCGGAGGACAGCGGCGGCGTGACATCAGACCGGCTGTGTCTCAGTTCACCTCTGACCTCTGTCAGCCGCAGACGCCTCGTGGAGCTCAAACAGAGACAGAGGAGACGCAGACGGACCTGAACGCAAAGTACTTCAGAGATCAGAAACATTCAGTTCTGATCAATTCTAGAGCTGATTTAGCTGATTAGAGGCCAGCAGTGCTCACGCTCTGTGTTTTCCCCTTTCATTTTCTCCAAGAAATTCTTTAATAAAGAGTTCATGAGTCGAAACGCCCAGATCAACGATGAATCGTGACTGAAAACATATCATTTGTTTAAGAAGAGGAAAACTTGAGCTCTTTTGCTGTGATTCCTGTTTAGATAGATAGATGGATAGACCGGCAGATAGATGGATAGATATAGGTGGATAGACATAGATTGGTTGATAGATGGATGGATGGATAGATATGTAGGTATACTTGTAGATAGATGGATGGATGGATGGATAGATGGATAGATAGATAGATGGATGGATGGATGGATGGATGGATAGATAGATAGATGGATAGATAGGCAGATGGATGGATGGATGGATAGATAGGCGGATGGATGGATGGATAGATGGATAGATAGGCGGATGGATGGATGGATGGATGGATAGATAGGTGGATGGATGGATGGATGGATGGATGGATAGATAGGTGGATGGATAGATAGGCGGATGGATGGATGGATGGATAGATATGCGGATAGATAGATAGATAGGTAGATAGGTAGATGGATGGATGGTTAGATGGATAGATGATGGATGGATGGATGGATGGATGGATAGATAGATGAATGGATAGGCGGATGGATGGATAGGCAGATAGATAGATAGATAGATAGATAGATAGATAGGCGGATGGATGGATGGATGGATGGATAGATAGATAGATAGATAGATAGATAGATGGATGGATGGATGGATGGATAGATAGACAGATAGATAGATAGGTAGATAGGTTTTTAGGATAGATTTGTGGGAAGTCGTGGCCTAATGGTTAGAGAGTCGGACTTGTAACCCAAAGCTTGTGGGTTCGAGTCTCGTTCCGGCAGGGATTGTAGGTGGGGAGAGTGAATGTACAGCGCTCTCTCCCACCTTCAATACCACGACTGAGGTGCCCTTGAGCAAGGCACCGAACCCCCAACTGCTCCCCGGGCGCCGCAGCAAAAATGGCTGC
>NW_015556018.1:187042-189646 GCF_001515605.1 Sinocyclocheilus anshuiensis | reverse complement strand
TCGCCGCAGAAAAAATGGCTGCCCACTGCTCCGGGTGTGTGTTCACGGTGTGTGTGTGTTCACTGCTGTGTGTGCAGCATACTTGGCCACATGTCACTTCACTTTAGATAGGTAGATAAGTAGATAGGTAGATGGATGGATGGATAGATAGATAGATAGATGGATGGATAGGTGGATGGATAGATAGATAGATGGATGGATGGATGGATGGATAGATAATTTCTTAATCTTATTGGCAGTTTCTTTATGGAGCAAATCCTTCCAAAATGAAGCTCTATTTCAACAATATTTTTCAGTATTATTTTTCTTATTTCTGCAGTATTTGTGTCCATTCGAGCTGCAGCGTTGCACTCGTCTGCCAGCAGATGTCAGTAATGCCCCACGTTTCTCCAGTCTGACCTCTGCTCTCTCTCTCTCTGCATCAATACTTTAACACTGTCTTTTGTTTGGATTCTGACAGTAACATCTCCCATCATGCAGTGCAGAGATCTCAGTGAATCCACCTGTATCTGCACTGATTCACTGCTAATGTTCAGCGGTATGAGGATTTGTGCTCAAAACCATCATTATGCTTTATTTGCAAGCTTGATTTCATATAAAGAGCTTGTGAAGGATGGGAGTAATGCAAGTTATGTAATCAGATTACTTTTTTCAAGTAACTAGTAAAGTAACGCATTACTTTTAAATTTTCAATGAAATATCTGAGTTACTTTTTCAAACAAGTAAGGCCAGCTACTTTGTTTTCTCATGTATTGACTGACAGCTCTCCTGTCCTCATGTTGAGAGAAATTAGGAGTAAGTGCAGAGAAAGAGGCTCTTCCTTCAGCCTGAGGCTCATTCATTTCACTTTTGGTGTGAAAGGGCACTTACAGTTGCCAAAAATATAACTTTTGTGTTTTTTGTTATTAAAAAACAGATAAGCAAGCCCAGCCCAGGTGACAAAAAGTAACACAAAAGTAATGTAATGCATTACTTTACATAAAAAGTAATGCAATTAGTTACTTTTTTATGGAGTAATGCAATATTGTAATGCATTACTTTTAAAAGTAACTTTCCCCAACACTGATTAAAACCAATTTTAAGGCCACAACCATTGAAAAACTTGGTCAGATTTGTTTGACTGATGGGAAACCTGTTTGAAAACAATTATTTTTGCATTTGCTGATGCTAGAGGCACACAAATTAGAAACTGCAGGTCTAACTTAAAATATTTAGCACAAAACGTGCTTCTAATGGGTTAAAAGCCTTCTCCTGTCCTCCGGCTGTGTATTTATTGACTCAAAGCCCTGTATGTCATCTTATTTGTGTAACACAAATGTACCCCAGTGCATGATGGGTAAGATTTTTATAGCAATCAGCCACCTGATTGCATTCAGAGCTCATCTGTCCTTTGATGCTCCAAATCACATTACACTTCACAAGTCGACTCATCCATCTCCACCTTTAGACTTTGAGAAATGCTGCAAATGTGGTTAAAAAGTAATGGATTAAGAGTGTGTTTCAGTGGACGCGAGCTGATATTGATTGGACACATTGTTTCAGTCTCTCATCTGCACCATTACGGTCACTGCTTGCTTGCTTGCTTTCTTTCTTTCCTGGCTTTCGCTTCTCAAAGACGTGCAAATGCATTATAATATTAGGGCCGGAAATGAGAGAACGTCCATGTCTTCGAGGCCGTCGCGTTATCGCTGCACAGAGTGCGTCTGTTTCTGTCTTTGTTTCAATCCCTCCGTCTGTCTGTGTCAGTTTGGCGAAGGCCGTCTGTAATGGTTTAATCTATGAGGCATAATATTGAATCTCTTACAAGGCTCTTTGGGAAATCGTGGAAGAATAACTATTCTTATTCTGTCTCTTTTTTCACCAGCACCGAATTCAGTTATCTAATATGATTTGTATGCTTATTAATCTTCATTATTCATGGATTCTCAATGGTTTTGCGACGCGGGCGAGTTAACGATATTTCCGAGGTTTTTATGTAGTGAGGCAATGAAATTGAGTTTGACTAGCTGAGGGTTGTTGTTGTTGTTCGGTGTCTGGTCCGTCTGTCAGTGATGTGACTCTCCTGAAGTCCAGACTGACTCAGACTCAGAACAATGAGACAAAGAGAAGCTTGCCTCTGTTCTCCAACACTCGCCTCTCTCTCGGAGTCTCACTCAAAGTAGGCCTACTTCATCCGCATTGTTGTTTTGCTGAATATTGCTTAAGATTTTAATGTTTTGAAAGAAGTCTCTTCTGCTCACTGAGGCTGCACGCATTTGATCAGAAATACAGTAAAACAGTGAAATATTATTACAGTTTAAAACATATGTTTTCTATGTGGATATCTGTTTATAAATATAAATATACAATTTATAAATTGTGCAGCACAATATTTTTGTGGAAACTGTGATGCATTTTATTTTTCAGGATTCACAGATGAATGGAAAGTTAAAAAAACAGCATTTATTTCAGATAGAAATCTTTTGGAACATTAATAATGTCTTTACTTTGTCACTTAAATGTCTCTTTTGATCAATTTGATGCGTCCTTGCTGAATAAAAATGAGAAAAAAATTATCTTATCGACCAAAGTTTTGTGTGTGTGTGTGTGTGTGTGTGTGTGTGT
>NW_015556018.1:186252-186888 GCF_001515605.1 Sinocyclocheilus anshuiensis | reverse complement strand
AAAAAAAATCAAGCATAGTCTTGAAAGTCAATTTTGCAACTATCAATTCTTTCAGAAAACGTGCAGAAAAGTCTTGTTAAGGGTAAATCAGCTTGTGACTGCGGCAGACCCTCAAAAGTACACATCTGAGTCTTATCTAACCTTAAAAGGTGCAGATACAAGGTGTAAGATGGGACAGGGATGCGTACGTTTGAGAGTTCAGTCACAATTGTTTCTCACAGTGAACCTTTGAAGAGGGGAGAAACTCTCCATCTTTTGTTCTTGATGTCAAAGGTCACTTGTTCAGTCAAGCCTGGTGGTTTTTCATGTTACTTTTTAAACTTCTTTGTTCAGTAAATAATTAGTAATGTTGTGTTATTTCACTGCTCGATGCAGAAGCTGTTGAGAATCGGTGTGCTGAGTGTGAAGACACTGAGTGCAGATGACAAACACATGCTGTGATGCTCCAGGATTATTTAAGCTATTACTGCGCTACGTAATTAAACAAAGTAATCGAGTGTACAGTCGACTGAGAGGAAGACGAGCACTTGAGAAGCTCTGAACACACACACACGCACACACGCACACACACACACAAACACACACACTCACTCACACACACACACACACACACACACACACACACACACACACACA
>NW_015556018.1:171325-186186 GCF_001515605.1 Sinocyclocheilus anshuiensis | reverse complement strand
TCACTCACTCACTCACTCACTCACTCACTCACTCACTCACTCACTCACTCACTCACTCACTCACTCACTCACTCACTCACTCACTCACTCACTCACTCACTCACTCACTCACTCACTCACTCACTCACTCACTCACTCACTCACTCACTCACTCACTCACTCACTCACACAGACGGAGCTCACATGGCCTTTAGGGAAGCAGGGCTGGAGAGGAAGCTTCAGGGTTGAGAGCAATTAGAGTGTCAGACTCCCAAACACACACACACCTGTGCATGTTGGGGGCCCGTGGCCCCTGGGGACGCCAGTGAGAGTGTGTGTGACAGCATGAGCAATCATCGTCATTAGCATTATTTATTCTCTAAGCACAGGCTCACTGCAGGGGCCGCACTAATAGAATTCACGAATTACAATGAGTGTGTGTGTGTGTGTGTGTGTGTGTGTGTGTGTGAGAGAGTCTCACACACTCCTCAACACATCAACACACTCTCCACATCCACCATGCTGAGCTGATCTTTATTTTGTGTCAGTGTTGTGAGGCGTCTTGTATCTGTCTGTATTTAAGGTCACAGAATTTCATTCGGCCCGTCAAACCTCCAGGATTCAGTTTCAGATGCCGAGATCTTTCTCTCTGGTCAGAAACACACTGGTCTGCTTCACACACTTGAGTTTTTGTGTTACTTTGACACATTCAAACCTCAGTGCAAAGGGTGATCGTTTACAGACCATTAGATTAACTAACTAAACTAATTAAACAAATCCTGACAGTAGTTGAGCTGAAGGAGAAAACTGACCATAGAAGATGTTTAATGTCTAATGCTGAGAACACAACAGTCGTGTTATTAATTGTGTTCAGCTTGATTTCACAGAACAAACTTTTGGCAAAAATGGCCATTTTGAAACCAAAATAAGTTTAAAAAAGCAAAAAGTGTGGCATTTGAAAATGCAACATGCACCAACCATCTTCCCAAATCAGCTTTCTGCAAATAAAAGGTCTTCTTTTTTTTGCAGTACAATAGTATTATTAATATAGTAATATATTTAATTTAATTATGCATTATAATTTAGTGAATATTCAATATTCATTCAATATTCAATATTCTGATATGTAAGCATATCCAACTTTATCCGCATACATACAGTACGCTCACGTAAAGCGATTAATACTATAGCAAATCTCAACCTCATGATTGTTTATATTGTAGCAAAATGTAACTATTTTATCGCCCAGTTACAATCTGCTAAATATGACGTTTACGCATGAAGATATTAAGATATTATAAACATTAACATCACGATTTTCTGTAAAGCTGCTTTGAAATGTGCATTGTGAAAAGAGCTAACTTGACCTGACTAATAATTATTATTTTATTATTATTATTATTGTATGGTAATAACAATGTGAATGTGACCTGAGACAACTGAAGTGAATAGAGCTTTTTCAACTTTATTTATTTGAGCAAATAACTGTACAGAGTCTATGGTGAGTTTCCCTATATCCTCATGAAATCAACTGTAAATCCACATTTTTTTTTTCTTTAAATGCCCCTGAACTTCCTTCAGGGCGTTTGCATGCTTGTTGTCTTTTTCTGATGAGTTTGGATCCCTGATGGACACAACAGCACATGAAATCAAGCTCGTGCAGCTAGAAGTGTTTGTGTTCATGCTCTTGTATGCTTTGATTCTACGTTTGTCTTAAATGAGACGCTGGCTCTTCATCTGACTCTGTTTGTTGGTGTTAATATGAGTGTCTCTGTCCAGTTGTAGCTCATCATGGCACTTCAGGGTCTGGATGTGTGAGTATTCAGCGTGGTTCTTACCTTGACTATCTGTGCGCTTGAGAGCATTCGCTTTTACACTGTCCAGTCATCAGAATAAGAGGAGGATGAAAAATATCATCTCATAAATCAAGGCAGTAAGCGTTTTTTACAGAGACCTTCCTCCTGATGAAGTCGTCTAAACCTGCACACACACACAGTCAGGCATTATAAATCATTTCTTTACTGTTTGGCAGGTAACGTTGGAGGCTGGACTCGACTAGACTAAAGATTGACGAAGTATCATCAAGAATTCAGTTTCCCCACTTGTAAATATTGTTCTGAGTGGTTGCTATAGGGTTGCTAGGGTGTTCTGCTTGGTTGCTATGGAGTTGCTAGGGTGTTCTGCATGGTTGCTATGGAGTTGCTAGGTTATTTATCCTGTGTGGCATAAAAAGAGTCCCCCTTACTGCAACTTGTGTATCTTCTAGAATTCTGAGTTTCCTACTTGTAAATATTGTTCTGTTTTCTGAGTGGTTACTATGGGGTTGCTAGGGGTTTTCACTGGTTTGGCATGACAAGAGTTTCCCCCTCACTGCAACTTGCATATCTTCTAAAATTCTCAGATTCCCTCTTGTAAATATTGGTCTGTGTTCTGGGTGGTTGCTAAGGTGTTCAAAGTGGTTGCTATGGGGTTGCTAGGTGTTTTCTCCTTTCTAGCATGAAAATAGTTCCCCCTCAACTTGCAACTTGCGTATCTTCTAAGTTTCCCACTTGTAAATATTGTTCTAAATGATTGCTGTGGGGTTGCTATGGAGTTGCTAGGGTGTTCTGAGTGGTTGCTAGGTGTTTTATCCCATCCTACGTTCCAACCCCCAGCTGTGTGTCTCTGAACAAGAACAAATCAAGATCTCAAGGAAGAACTGATCACTGGATTCGCTTGAAGTTTACCAGGTTAGTGACGTCAAATCTTTGAAATTTATTTATAGCACAATACCGTCACAGTAAGAACACTAACCGACTGCAGTCAAGGTTAGTAAGAGCACTAAACTAAGTATACTAGTGCAGTGGAGCTGAAGGGACAACGGTCAGAGTGTTAAAGTCATGACTCTTTGTACTGGAGGCCCTCAGGGGCCCGACCGCCGACCGAGAGATTCAATCTTTCTTTACGCTTAATCGATATTCAGGCCAGATGGGGTGCATGAGGAGAGACGGAGGAATCGCAGGATGAGGGATGAGCGCGGGCCCTCCTGCATCTCTCAGCGCCACGCTGCATCACTGCTGACTGCGTTTTTCACATGATGTGGAGAGAAAGAGGCCCAATAATAGAGTCCAGGAGAAAAAACTAGCTGTGTTAGACCACTAGAGAAAGACGCTCCTCCAGCATAAGCTCTTTCAGCTCTTCTGTTTCAGGTCTGGGATGATGCTTCTGTGCATTCGGCTGACGCTGTCTGTGAACTCCAGCACTGCCATTATTTATCCATCTGACTCTTTTCCTCTGGAGCGTCCCGATGGAGGTTCAGCTTGAGATCAGATCAGATGATCTCAGTTCTCCAGGTGCCGTCAGATCTTAACATGCACTTAACTTGCTTTACTGTGCTGGTAACACACTTCAGAACTCAAGGGGGCAATAGAGGTTTTCTTGCTGACAGTATTTGTGCTGCAAGAGAAAGCTGACCGTAGAAATGTTTACACTTGCGCTGCCTTCAAGTGCATCTGGGAAAATCATACAGGCGTTCATTATTGCGACATCTCAAGCATGAGACAAGTCAGAAACAAAACATGGAAGAAACCTAAACAAAACTAAATTCTAATATTGTCCACTAAACAACATCTAACATGGGTAAAGCAAAGCATGAAAGTTTGCATAGCAATTAACTTTACACTCATCGTCTATAAGCTCAGTTTCTCACTTGTAAATATTGTTCTGTGTTCTTGCTATGGGGTTGCTAGTGTTTTCTGAGTGGTTGCTATGGGGGTTGCTAGGGTGTTTTGTCCTGTCTGGCGTGAAAAGAGTCCCCCTCATTGCAACTTGTGTATCTTCTAGAATTCCGAGTTTCCCACTTGTAAATATTATTCTATGTTCTGAGTGGTTGCTATGGGGTTGTCAGGTTGTTCTGTGTGGTTGCTGTGGAGTTGCTAGGTGTTTTCTCCTGTCTGGCATGACAAAAGTTCCCCCTTTCTGCAACTTTGCATATCTTCTAGAATTCTGAGTTTCCCACTTGTAAATATTGTTCTGTGTTCTATGTAGTTGCTATGGGGTTGCTAGAGTGCTCTAGTGGTTGCTATGGGGTTGCTAGGTGTTTTCTCCTGTCTGGCATGAAAAGAGTCCCCCTCATCACAACTTGTGTGTCATCTAGACTTTCCAAGATTGTCACTTGTTAAATATTGTTCTGTGTTCTATGGGGTTGCTAAGGTGTTTTGAGTGGTATCTATGGGGTTACAGGGGTTTTCTGTGGGGTTGCTAGGGTGTTTTTTCCCCCTTTCTGGCGTGATAAGAGTCCCCCCTTGTTGCAAATTATGTATCATGTTGAATTCCCACTTGTAAATATTGTTCTGTTTTCAGAGTGGTTGCTAGAGTGTTTTGAGTAGTTGCTATGGTGCTTTGTATTGTTGCTCTGTATCATCCTTACTTGTTGCAACACATGTATCATCTAGAATTCCGAGTTTCCCACTTGTAAATATTGTTCTGTGTTCTGAGTGATTGCTATGGGGTTGCTAGGGTGATCTGTATGGTCGTTATGGAGTTGCTGAACTGTATCATCCAGAATACTGAGTTTCCTCACTTGTGAATACTTAATTTGTTCATTTGTGTGCTCAAGAACTCATGATTAATGATATTCCTGGTTCCACTTGAAGTGCATGTGATACTGTGTTCATCTCATGTCAGAATCATAGTAATTATTGGCATTGACTGATTTATTATCAGTGCCTCC
This sequence comes from Sinocyclocheilus anshuiensis, assembly GCF_001515605.1. Lineage (NCBI taxonomy): Eukaryota > Metazoa > Chordata > Actinopteri > Cypriniformes > Cyprinidae > Sinocyclocheilus > Sinocyclocheilus anshuiensis. Next base: position 181,496 of record NW_015556018.1, on the reverse strand, counting down.
TTACTGATGTCACATGACATTCTAAAGTTTGAGAGTTTTCCACCTGGTAATGAGTTTGATGAACATGCACAGTACATATATTAACAATCACATTATCATGGTAATTCTGACGTGATGCAGTGTGCACTTGCTCTGAATCGTGTTCTGACACATTTCACAATGCATGAAATCAAACTTGTGTATTTCGTGCGTGGGAAGTGTTTCATACCTGTAAAACACACAAACCCTCAGTGTTTCCTCTTTCCTTCAGTGACGCTTCCAAATCACTCATTCCATTTGATCTTTCCCTAAAACCTCCAGCCGGGTTTGAGACGTTCATGTGTGTGAGTGTGTGTGTGTCAGAGTGAAAGAATGAGTGATGGAGGGGCTGCTGATGGAGAATGAGTGTGATGACGGATGAGTGTGACACGCAGATGGTTTTGCTTGTCGTCTCTTTAATCACACAGATTCAGCTGGGCGTGAAGGCAGAGCTTTGTCTCGTCATGGCAACAAACAAGAGACAAATTTACCCACAATTCTTTCCCGCACCTTTCCTCACGGCTGGTGTTTTGTGTAAGTGTAAGAAAGACAGAGCGAGTGTTAGCAAGCAAATATGTGTTTAAAAAAGCAGAAATGCAGAAAGATCAGCATTCATGTGAGTTTTGAGAACAGTTTAAAGATTCGGCATTAGAGATCAGGAGACTGAACTGAGTTTCTATAACATCGTGTCATTCAGCATCATTATTTTGTTCCTCCTCATGAAGATGAAACGTGTTGAGTTTTGTCTTTATAAACTCACTGCAGTAAGTCATTTCTGTACAGATAATGAGAGACAGATAAATAATGATGAAGAGATGAAAACTGATGAGTTTGTCCATTTCACATCACTGGCAGTGCTAAAGAACGCAAGGGTGTGTTTACCTGTACAGATCAAGCTGCTGTGCGGTTGGTAGGATGTTCTTAGTGGTTGCTTGGGTGTTTGCTTAGGGGTTGCTAGGGTGTTCCGAGTAGTTGAAAAGGGGTTACTATGAGGTCACTAGGGCTTTGTGGTTGCTAGGGTGCTCTGAGTGGTTGCTACGAGGTAGCTTGAGTGTTTTGGGTAGTTGCTTAGGGGTTGCTAGGGTGTTTCTATGTAGTTGAAAAGGGGTTACTATGAGGTTACTAGGGGTTTGTGGTTGCTAGGGTGCTCTGAGTGGTTGCTATGAGGTAGCTAGGGTGTTTGGGGTGGTTGCTATGGGGTAGCTAGAGTGTTTTGGGTGGTTGCTTAGCAGGTGTTAGGGTGTTCTGAGTAGTTGAAAGGGGGTTGCTATGAGGTTACTAGGGCTTTGTGGTTGCTATGGTGTTTTGGGTGGTTGCTATGGTGTTTTTGGTGGTTACTATGGGGTTGCTAGGGTGTTTGAGTTGGTTGCTATGGGGTAGCTAGGGTGTTTTGGGTGGTTGCTTAGGGGTTGTTAGGGTGTTCTTAGTGGTTGCCAAGAGGTAGCTAGGGTGTTTTGGGTGGTTGCTTAGGGGTTGTTAGGGTGTTCTTCTGAGTAGTTGAGAAGGGTTTGCTATGAGGTTATGAGGGCATTGTGGTTGCTATGGTGTTCTGAGTGGTTGCTAAGGGGTTGCAATAGTGCTCTGAGTGGTTGCTATGGGGTTGCTAGGTATTTTCTTTCTATGTGGCATGGAAAGAGTCCACCGTTAAGTGTCTGTGATTTTCTGAACTTTAAGACTACAGGTGCATCTCAATAAATTAGAATGCCGTGGAAAAGCCAAAATCATCACAATTAAAAGAACCAAAGACTTAAACTACTTCAGTCTGTGTGCATTGAATTTATTTAATACACGAGTTTCACAATTTGAGTTGAATTACTGAAATGAACTTTTCCATTCTAATTTATTGAGATGCACCTGTAAGTGTTAGAGGTTTGATCAGCACGAGTTCTAGTACTAGTAATGCTTACCTCAGTAAAAACACACACTCACGCACACACACAGATGCAGATGAGGGGCGAGTGTCTGCAGTGAGTGATGCAGTGAGGTGACAGTCAGGTGATAATTATCTAAATGATCAACTCAGCAAAACACCAACACACTGTGAATAAACACACACCCACACGTGAAGAGCTGAGGAGCCAGATCTTCATCCTCCCTCTCTCTTTCACTCTCTTTCATTCTCTCTCTCTCTCTGTCTGTCATGTCTGCCGTGGACGTGGATCTCAAGGTTAAATTGACTTTAGATTAATTAAGTGTCAATTAACAGGGTAATTTTTTCATAATGTGGCCGGCCCCGGAGGCTGAGGTGTGAGTGAGAAGGGCCGCCGCTGTCAGACTTGACTTAGGGCACGACTCAAGTGTGTGTGTGTGTGTGTGTGTGTGTGCACTTTAAGATGTCAAGACACACAGTAGATCCATCTCTTTACATTCAATGATGACCACAAGAACACACACAGTTTAAAAAACCTTCACTAGTAACATGACGTCAGAGACAGCAGATGGAACAGCGATATATTTATATATTTAACTATAATTAATGTTATCATTTATTTATTTTTAATGTACTATATATATATATATATATATATATATATATAGTGTTTAAGAGTGAAATAGAGAGACAGAGAGTCAGTGAAGGGAAGATGGAGAAGAGAGAAAGAAAAGATGATAGAGAGATAAAGAGGACAGCCTGATGAAATGCTGATTGGCTCTTGTCTTTAATAGCTGGCCTGGAGGAGAGCCGCTCACCGGAGCCCATCTATATTCACTGTCTCTCTCTCTCTCTCTCTCTCTCTCTCTCTCTCTCTGTTCTTCAGGGCAGGGGTGTAAGTGATGTCGCTTACCTTATACCAAAATAAAGAAATCCATTTGCTTCCACCCTCTTCATCTCAACATCTCTTTCTCGCCGTATCTTCTTATTTCACGTCCCGTCCATTAGCACAAGTGCATTATTGAAATGTCACACACACATTAGAAATTATTTATGTCGAATGACATATTAGCATAATCACGGCTCCGCATGCAGAAGTTGTTTTATATTACACAGTCATCACTGGAAAATCAAGTTTATGAAACCTACAGTTCCAGTTCTGTCTTCTGATTGGTCAGTCCAGTGTCCCGGTCATGTTGAGCACATTACACGATGTGAACGTGGCATCGTAGAAATCAATCAGAGTCAAGAGTGTCATCCAGAAAAAGAGAAAATGAGCGTATAGTTCAGATCGTTTGATGAGAAATATTTGAGTTCATACTGAGATCTTCACAAACCTGAGCACAGTTTGAAACATCAGTGAGATCTTTTCTGAGAGGTTACCTATTGCAACTGCGATATTAAAGTGAAATCATGTGATTTTTCTTGTCTGCAGGCAAGATATCATATGTGTCTGATCCAGATTTATTTCTGTGGATGTTTATGGACATTGATCACGCATCTGTCTGTTTGCACAGATTGCGTATGGATCGTGTTTGTGAAGCTGTGAGTAAAGCGTGTGAAGCACATAATGCTTTAAACACGAATCTATTTTAATTAAAGCTGAAATCAAGCCTCTTGTAATGAGTTTAGAGCAGAAACACTGGCCCTTGACTTTAGTGCTAATTGATATCGGGCCCTTTAGTAGCTTGGCCATCTTCTGCCTTTATGCCATTAATTATAACGCTGTTTGTTTGGCTGTTTCCTGATTAGGTGGGTTATTTTATCATATTTGACCCCAAAATCACAATTAACACATGAAAAATTTAGTTTTGCTTAAAGAAAATGAATGATTTAAGGCAGTCGAGCATGAATCTAGTAGCATCACCGGTGCAAATGCATAAATGTTACTGTAATAAATCTCATACAGGAATGCAGCACATTTTCTGAAATGTTTACCTTGAATGCAATGCAAGTTGCTTTGAGTTAAAGCATCTACCAAACGCATAAAATGCAATACTTAAGGTTGTTTGTATTGTGGCATTACAGTATTTTCATGGCAATTAAGAATTTTTTTTATAAATGGGAAGTAAATCTTCTATAATGTGACCTTGAATGCAACAAAAGTCGCTTTGGATAAGTGTCTTCGAATGCATAAATGTCAATGTGGTCTGCATTGTGACTTCACTTTTAATGGCATTTGAGAATATTTTCTCAAGTTATAATGCATAACATTCTCATTCAGGAAAGTACTGTATTATAAAAATACAGCTAATTTTTCTATAACATGCCTTAAATGCCACAAAAAATGGATAAGTGTCTACAAATGCATAATCTTTAAAGGTGCTTTGCACTGAACATTTTCAACAGTAATGCATATGAATCTCATTCACGAATTGCTGAATACAGAAATACTGGAATAACATGTTCCTTGAATGCAATGCAAAGTCGCTTCGGAGGAAAGCTCTGCCAAACGCATGAAATATAATGTCAATGCAAATTGCTGTTCATAATAATTATAATAATGAAAATAAAAAAACAACAACAGATGCATTATGGTAATTGATTTGTCAGATAAAATGCGTTTAATTGTCATGAATGTAACTCATAATGGATTGGTTTGATTTTCTTTATGCACAGTTCATGCATTTCATTTTGTTGGCTTTGAGGTGAAACGCTGATGTTCTGCTGAAATTCAGCAGTGTGTTTGTTGTTTTCTGACTGTCAGCTCCACAGACACGGACCCTGTCTCATCCTCGCCTTCCCGTTTTCTCCCTCTTCTCTCATTTAGCATGAAGCTGTTTTCCTGCGCAGCGCGGCAGATGGTTCGGACACACGCTGCTGCGTTAGACTGAAGTGATGGGCGCGTGCGGGCCGCTGCATTTGTGTGTGTGTGTGTGTGTGTGAGATATTTTTCAGCTCGGTATCCTCGTGCACGGCTCCTCTCTGAATTGGCGACTTCTGTCCTGTTTTCTCTCTAAATGCATCTCAGCCGAGCCGTCTGGTTCAATCTGCTTCCAAAGCCCCATTACGTTAACTAGCTACTCTCCCGGTGATCTTTCACCTTTAACGCTCCGCATTGATCCCAGCCTCAGTGAGAATAATGTCAGCCGTCCGCTCTTATCTCCCGCCGCACGCCAGATAGCGGCGGAAAGTGAGGTGTTTGCAGAATTTCTGAGCCGATATTAAAAGAATGTCAATAAGTAAGCAGTTTTCGTACTTGTGGGGAGACGGTGTCTGGTAGCATCTCCATGGTGTGAATGTAATGTTTGTGAGATGCATGCAGGAAATTAAAGGGTTAGTGTATCCAGAAATGACCATTTCAAACTTCCCTGAAGATGTTTAGCAGAATGTTCAGGCTGCTCTACAGTGAACGCAGGTGCTTGTGTCACGTGACTGACATTCAAAGGATGTTTGTGAGCTGCAGTGAAGGGGAGACTTCATTCTGTTCCTCACAGTAACGAGAAGAAAGAGCTGGTTTGGAACAACATGAATGTGAGTAAATGATCAGAGAATCTTCATATTTGTCTGAATTATTACTTTAATTAAAACCGCAGTGTGTCACATCGGGCCGCTCAAACAAACAGATCGATGTTGTGAAAGAATCAGAGACGCTGACTAATGAATGATTATAGTGACTATAACTATAGTAAACTATAACCATAAGAAATACTTTAAATAAAATAAACATTGACTTTATAAAATATATTACACCTGTTTTATTTCAGTTAGGTACCAAGGCAACATTTCTAATTTTCGCTTAGTTTAAGTTGTAGTAAAATAACTAAAACTAACAATAAATAAAAATGTAAGTATATTCATAAAATAAATGACAAACACCGTAAAATTACTAAAATGTTATCTACAATATAAAGTGAAAAAAGAAAATATACGAATAAAATATTTCAAATTCAAAATATTAACAAAAAGCACAATCAAATTAAATGAAACTAAAATGAAAATGAAAACAGAAAAAATTAAAATAAAATCAAACTCAAAATATGAATAAAACGCACAACAAAATAAATAAAACTAAAATGAACACAAAAATATTTGTAAAAATATAATTAAAAATATTAACAAAGAAGGACAAAAAAATTCTTGCAACCAACTTAAAATAAAAACTGAGAATTTAAAAATAAAATCTATATTAAAATATTAATAAAAACAAAACTAAACTGAAAACAAAAATATAAAATAAAATCAAAATAATAATAATAATATAAAAAAATATAGATATTAAAAATAGTACATAAAATAGTAAATATTATATAAATGATAGTAAAATAACGTTGCTCTAAGCGTTAAGAGGCACAGACATACGATCACTGTCTAATGCTGCTGTTATTTATCTGGTATTGAGTCCTGCATTCATTCTTGTCTTTCTGGAAATGAAATAATAACAAACAAAGATCTCTTAATGGGGCAAAGAGAGGCTGAGAATATGATGAGATTCAACAGGAGTCATTTTCATCATGTTGTAAATGCATTCAAAGTCTCAGTGAACGATATTCCACTGCTTGAAGTCAGTAAACATCTGTATTCTGCTCATAATTGTGATTTGCGAGTGCTTCTTCAAATCGTCCTCATGGGTGGCGTGTTTTAATGCTGCACGGCTGCACATTTCAACTTGTTTGTCTGCTGGTAAACATTAAATAAACGTTAAATATAGATTTTTTTACCCTTGTCTTCAAATGTAGAACAAGCCAGAAGCTTAAAATCGACACATTTTACGAAGTGTGTGTGTGTGAGAGTGTGTGTGTGTGTGTGAGAGAGAGTGTGTGTGTGTGTGTGTTTGCATGTTGAAAGTGTTTTGTCCTGATTAGACGGCATTGCATCACACTGTATCGCCACACTTTGACCATTTACTGACCAGAAGACTGAATGTAAAGCGACCAAACACTATATGCATGTTGTTTTCGAGCAGTTTAAGGAATAGTTCAGCCAAAAATGACTTTTTGAGGGAGGTTGGGAACCAAACAACAACTTTTAAATTATTTTCATGTTCCACAGACCAAAGAAAGTCATAGAGGTTTGGAAGAACATTGTGAGTAAATGATGACAGTATCTTGTTTAATGTACATGAGGAGTGTGACTTTGATCCAATCAGGCGTCAGGTGGGCGGAGCTATCCAGATCAACGCTGCATAAAAAGAACGCAAGCAGCTGGTTAGGACAGAAACTCACATTAACATGTAAGATCATCTTTAATCAGATGTAAGAGTGTTTATGGCTCAGAGAATGAGAATAATTAATGTGTAAAGAGTAAAATAATATCTGAATGTGACCTTCTTCCTCAGTATTTTTGTCTTATTTTCCAGTGCAAATCTTTAAACATTAAGTCAAGATATATTTACTTTAGATGCATAATTACTAAAAACAAGACTTATTTTCTTACCAAAATGAAGTGAGTTTGATTAAAACGAGAACAAATGTTTGCCAGTGGGATCAGAAAAGTAAACTAGTTTTCCCTTTGAATTAAGTTGATTTTTCTGAGCCCTTCAGGAGATATTTGTTCTTGTTTTAATCATTAATTCTCTTCATTTTGATACATTTTTCAGAACAAAAATAAAATACGTTTATGACTAAAACAAGAACAAATATCTGCCAGTGGAGTCAGAAAAATCAGCTCAATTCAAAGAGAAAGCAAGTTTAAGCAGATATCTGCTCTCATTTTAAGCATAAACTCACTTTATTTTCACTTAAAGGAGACATATTATGCCCCTTTGAGTGGACTGTCTCTTTAAATGCAAATGAGCTGCTGCTCCCCGCCCCCTTTTCCAGAATAGAGCTGTGCCTTTACAGCTCGGACCTGCTAAAAACATCTGTTATGGTTCTGAGTATCATGTTTATCGCGCTGAAATCATGCGTTTTAATCCATATGAGTTTAAACTTCTGATATAGGGTTTTCTGAGAGCACACATCCGAAGCACACGCACAGAAAGCGGCTGTCACAGCATGCGAGTACTAAACTAAGTTCTCATTCACACACAAGTTTACGTTAAAAACACACGAGTTACAAAAACAGTGGGTTATGTCTGTGAAGGTAAACAGCTGGGAAATAAATCGCATGTTTATTTTAGATCTGTGTGGCAGCAGCAATATACAGTAAATAAATCAATAAATGCACTGCTCTGTTGTCTCCTCTGAGGCTGGGACTCTAAACAGTGTTCTGTGCTCGTCTGTGCAGCCAAACACAGAACACTTAGCATGTCTTAACACCGTTGTCGCTTGTGAAATCAAAATTACAGTGCCATGGGTGGAAACTTACAGATTAAGGGGAGGTAATATTATAATGAGATCCCCAGCGTCACAAGGGGAGTGAAATCAGACGCTTGCAGAAAAAGGCTTCCCAAAACAAAGTTACTGGGTTAATCTTTTTCACGTTTCCTTGGTTGGTAGATGCACCGGGGACCTGATTATAGCACTTAAAAACTGGAAAAGTCAGATTTTCAGCAAATATATCTTGATTTAAGAATGTTTAGATATTTGTACTGGAACACAAGAAGATCTGTTTTTGCAGTGCAGTACTGTAATACAAGCTTTATAATGGTTTCGGTAGAGTCTGATGGAGCATGAGTGTTTAAACGCCAGTGAGCGATGCTAATTATATTTCATCCGCTGCTATTGTTAAAGCGTGCTGACAGGCTGATCTGGAGGCATGTGAGGATGAAGATGAAGATTTACGTACTGAAGATCAGAGTCTGTGGCTCTTTATGCATCGGGTCACGAGGGGAAATAAATTACGGGAGAGGAAAATGAATTAGGGATGACGGTGTGGCAGCACTGAGGAATTGGACTGTCAGGACGAGCGTTCGCAAGGGTCCGATAATGAAAGAAGATGAACGCTGATTTTGGCCAGAATCATAGTGTGTGTGTGTGTGTGTGTTTGGAACACAGTGTTTAGTGTACATCTGTGTCTTTAGAAAGAGCCGTCAGGAAACATTAGGCTATATCAGATCTATGGCTGTATTCTTGCTTTTACATTAAGTTTGGAAGAACAAACAAAGATGTTTTGGTGATATTAACATCATTTTATAATGCTAAACAGATCTGTGGTTTTAGATTTTCACTTTATCAGGACAGTGTTTCGCAACAAGGGGCCGCAAGATGACTTAAAATGATTTAAAATAAGACAAAAGTATTAAAATGAGATTAAAATCTAATAATTTAATTTAATTTAAAATTCACCCCTTAAACATCATCATTATTATTGTTATTGAAATGTTTAAAATTGTGATTTTTTTAATTTTTTGGGTTATTTTTCTTTTATTTATTTATTGATTGATTTGTTTATTTAAATTTTTTTGTCTTTGAAGAAACAGGATTCTTGGAAAACCTGGGTATATGAAGTATCCTCATTTTAAAAATGAGATGTCTCGATGTGCAAAAGGCTTGGAAATTAATAACATCTTCAGACTCCAAATGGCCATTTTTATAAATAATATTATTTTTAGTTATTTCAAACTTTCAAATATTTTTGGGCATAAATTGTGAGTAAAAAGTATTTTAAAATGTTCTTATCCAGCAAGTCATGAACAACTGGAAAAATCATGCAGATTCATTGGGGGTGTGAGGCCTGTGATGATTGACACCTGGGCGGGGCAGTGGGCGGAGCCAGAAAGCAGCAGAAACACCGGAAGTAGGTAATCAAGTCATGTTTATTTCAATAGCGCTTTATACAATACAGGTTATTTCAAAGCAGCTTCACAGTAATAAACAGGAGAATAACAGAAAAAAAAGTATGCATGTTTTACTGAATACTTTATACTCTTTCACATATTGTTTTTTGCCTACTATATAGTAGGGAAGTGTGCGATTTTTGGACGCAGCCTTCATGTTTCATTCATTGTGGAATTTGAAAGTGCTTTCAAAGTTTGAATGCATTTCTTGACAGCTGAATCTGAACTTGTTCAACAGTCGAAGTAACATTAACTTTAGCCTCTGATCATCTCCAGAATCCTGGAATCAGCTGCATGCTGGATTTGTGCTGACGTGTCACACCTTTACCTGTATGTGAGAGTTCCTCCTCCGTCTGTCCGCAGATCCTCCGGGAGTGAAGCCTGATGGGTATTTAAGTGGCTGTTCAGCTCTTTAATTGCATGAGTAATGAGAGATCCACATTACAGGACACTCTGTGTGTGTGTGTGTGTGTGTGTTTAGGGGTTTGGTTAGGGTTAGTCAGTGTGCAGTCATTTGCTTTATTTAAAACTCTCTAGGTGTGGTCTTATTTAGATAAATGTGAGTGTGTGTTGGTGTCAGTGACCTCTGCTACGGATGCTTTTCAAGTCTGAAGTGTGTTTGA
>NW_015556018.1:161472-170943 GCF_001515605.1 Sinocyclocheilus anshuiensis | reverse complement strand
CACACACATACAGACTCACACACACACACACACACACTCACACTCACACACACACACTGTTCTCTGGGCTGATAGCAGAGCTACTGACTGTAATCAGCAGATATAAATGCATCAGACAGCACAGCTCTCTCTCTCTCTGTCTCTCTCTCTCTCTCTCGCGCTCTCTCGTCCCAGGTGGCCGCTGTCGGAGCCTTTGCCCTGTTACCGTCACACACACTCTCACAGGGTCACCTTCTACCATCAGTGAGTCGCAGCACAACACACAACGTCATATCGCGATACATATTGATATTGAATTATTGTCCAGCCCTAGTCCCTGTGCTGAAAATATCGTCTATTACAAAAAATAAGTCCAATATAATGCAATTAAAATGATCTGTTGCTCCTAAAAATCCAACACAATATGAAAAATATAAGAACAGATTTATTCTTTATCTCAGTTAATGCTGGACAATGTGTGTGTGTATACAGTATATATATATATATATATAAAAATCACTATCACTATATGTTCATTTATTTGTTCATTTATTCATTCATTCGTTTGTTCATTTATTCATTCATTCGTTCGTTCCTTTATTTGTTCATTTATTCATTCATTTGAATTTTGAGTTAACAAAAACAACACTGATGAGAGCGTCAGACAGAGAGGTTTTATTAACATCTGATTTTAAGTACAGAAAAATTAAGTTCTATTCAGTTCCAGGAACAAGTTCAGTCTGTCCGTTTCAACTAATCGATTCAAACCTGTGATCTTAGATTGAATTGTTTTAGAAAATATGTTTAGGTAAATACTGCTGTGTATAACTGTGGCATTTACGAACCCGTGACCTTGCATCGCATGATTAAGTTCATGACATTGCTGGTGGCATTGGTTGGTCTGATCATCAGGTTTCTTCTGTAGTCAGGTGTTTTTAATCTTCCTCCGAAGAAAGCCTGAAATATTCCCTCATGAGAGACTGTCTACTCAAGAGGACTCTCATCCTAAGAGGAGCAAGACTCTCCTTCAATCATCTGTGAATATGTGTTCTCCTAATGAAATGTGTCCAGTTCTCCTGACCTCCACACACACGCAGCATCCTCTGGCCCACGGCTCCAGCGCCGCTATAATAAATAGTGTTCTTTGTTTCTAATTGCATTAGCCGCTGGCTTATTGAAGTCTCCTGCTATAAGTCACAGCAGTCGGTGCAGAGAGAGCGAGAGAGCGAGAGAGAGCGAGAGAGAGCGAGAGAGAGCGAGAGAGAGAGAGAGAGAGAGAGAGAGCGAGAGAGAGAGAGAGAGAGAGAGCGAGAGAGAGAGCGAGCGAGAGAGCGAGCGAGAGAGAGAGAGAGAGAGAGAGGAGGTGTGTGTTCAGGTCGATCGGTCTAACATTAGTGTCACTGAAGGGGAAGGTGTGTAGGTTATTAAAACCGTGACTGTGTTGGGCTCCAGAGACGTATTATATGTCACCGGGCCTAAAGGTGCCTGAGCTTTACAAGGTGGAGCTGAATGTTCCTAATGCAGAGCTTCTTGAGTATATGCTTCTTTGGAGATCAGCGGGTTGGTTTCTGGTAATGTAAGTCTCGGCTGTCAATCACGTGTAAATGAAGCGCGCTCCATCAAAGTGTCGTCTGCTCGAGCGCTTCATCTGCTCTCAGGCTGGAATCTCTGACATTTGCCTAGACTAACTTGCATTTAAAACGTGTCGTCGCTCTTTCTAATACGAGCTGTTGAACGTTTCTGTGTGTTTTTATTTTCCCACAGGCCAAAAACAGCCTGGAGTTCCTGCACAGAGAACATGTTTGTACTAATGAAGCGATTGAGATCGTGTTTGTGAAGCGCTTGAGGAACCAGAATATGATAATCAGTCAAATATGTATGTTTGGATCATTTCAATCTCATCTTATTACTGGGATATAGAGTGACAACTGATATTTAGCTCATTTTATGTCAGTATCTGCTCTACTGTTATAAAGATCTCACTGATTTACATTACAAACATATAAATATCAGCATCTGCAGCAAATTCATATTTTTGCTCAGTTTGAGTCTCTAAATAACATTGAGCTGTTTTTCCTCCATATTCTCACTATATGAGCATCAAATATGATACTCAACAAAAAGACACATGCAAATCTTTCTTTTTTTTTTTGTCTGCACGTTCAGCAAACTGTTCCAAAACTAAACCATTATTCATATGTCAGGCTTTACAGGGGCCCAGCCAACCAATCACAGCACACGCTGGCCCAGCCAACCAATCACAGCACACGCTGGCCCTCTAGTACACCCCCAAAACAAAATCAAGACTTTGTAAACGATCATAATAGGACCCCTTTAAAGTTTTTTTTTTTTTTTCATTTTATTTAAAAATTGTATTTATTAAAATTCACGTAAATATATATTAAAATCTATTTACATAAATATATTTTCTACTAATATATTTTAGCTAGTTTTATACATATTTAAAAAATATTAATATATATATATTTTAAAAGCATTAAAAATGTTTTGCCCTTCATATATTTTAATCCAAGAAAATACATTTGTATATGTAATAAATACAATATTTGATTAAATAAAAATTTTAAATTGTATTAAATATAATTTTTAAATTTTACTTAAAATGTATTACTTATTTTTATTTAAATGTGTTCAAACATTATAAACAACAAAAAGTTTTTCTTCAAATAACATATGTGAATGTATTTTCTTGGATTAAAATATATGAAGGGCAAAATATTTTTAATTGCTTTTAAAAATGTATATTTATATTTTTTAAATACATTTTTGAAAATGTACAAAAAAGGGCTGAAAAATATAAAATATATTTACGTAAATATATTTTGAAACATGTTTTACCAAATATATTTTTTTAGACATTTTTTGTATATTTTGAAAAATATTGAAAATTGTATAGAAATTTTTTTTCCAATTTTATTACATTTTATTGAATATATCATTATTCATATGTCAGGCTTTACAGGGTTAATGACATCATCCTCCAGGAAGTGACATCATTTTGGAGGGAAATGTATCGGTAAGTATCAATGTATTTGAATTCTGTGATGTTGGTTGGTTTGTGTCTCTCCGAAACAATGATAAATATGCATGGTCTGATGAAATGTGAATCTCGAATGCAACGTAAGTGCAAATGTAAATAGTCATTATTGAGTTCAAATTCCAACGCAAGCATATACATTTTTAATGTTACTAATGTTTTAGTGCATGATAACAGGAATGACCCGTCTCTCTTTGTGTTTTCTCTCTGTTGCCGCCCCGTCGGAGAAGTAGGTGTAATTTAGGAGCGTGCGAGAGAGAGAGAGAGGGGTGTGTGTTTTGTAGGGGCTGCCGACTGCAAAAGGCAATTCCAATTTGTCGTGTGTGAGTGTGTGTCTGTGAGTGTGTGTGTCTGTGAGTCTGTGTCTGTGTGTGTGTCTGTGTGTCTGTGTGTCTCTGTGAGTGTGTGTGTGTGTGTGTCTGTGTGTCTCTGTGAGTGTGTGTGCTCTCACTTATTCTGCCAGCGCCGGCCGATCGCTCTCTGATTACTATAATGAAACGGTCAGGGCATTATTAACCAAACGCCACACACACAGAAAAAGAAGAATCACGCCCAATATTGTCACCGCACCGTTTTAGCCATTTGTCTTTCTGCTGGTTCTTCCAGAGTGAGACGAGGACCTTTTCAAGTGGAGATCACTGATAAAGCGTCTGCTTGTCAGGTGTGTGACATTTATTATCGATACAGAATCCGAGCGCTGGTCAAATACAGACCTAAAGGCACGTAAATGTTGTAGTCTACACTTAATGCTCTGATGCATTTGCAGGGAATCTCTTTAATAAATTGGATTCCGGCAGATGTGGAGATGTTGCTTCATTGAACACCTGCAGCACAGATGAGCAGAACCGATCCGAACATGCTTCGAGGTAGAAACACACTCATTTGGTGTCACTTACGTGCAGTTTTATTAAAGACCCTTCTTCCTCCTGAGAGAAGTCATCTCCAGATATTCCTCAACAGCACATGCAAGAGTTACTTCCACGCAAAAATCTCATATTTGCAGTACATTTGTATTAAATATTCAATCTTGTTGCATTGCAATCAGTCACATGACACATGAGAACCAACAGCATGATTATCAGGCTTAAATTAATCTGTAGGCTACTTCATGCACAAATTATTGTGCTCTGATTTTAATGCAAGGAGGTAACTATTTTGTGCTCTTAAAGGGATAGTTCACCCAAAAATGAATTTACTCATCCTCAATTTGTTCCAAACCTGTATGAGTTTCTTTCTTCTGTTGAATCTATGCCTTCTGTCAGAAGTTAGGAGCCCTGTGCACCATTCAGGGAAAGGTAGGCCTGTCAGACACAATGAAACAAACTTGCATTACATTGTCATTAATACACTATTTACATTTTAATAGTGATTTTAGCTTACTACAAACACAAGCTCAAGCGTCTAAGGTACTTCGAATCAAATCAGTAGTTTCTTTCTAAAATAAACATACAATATACCCATTTTGTATTATAATAATAACACACCATCCACTTATTCCAAACTGTGAGTTGAACACTAAACATATTTTGAGGAATGTTGTAACCAAACAGTTGACGGTAGCCATTGCCTTCCATAGTATGGAAAAAAAATACTATGGAAGTCAATGGCTACCGTCAGATGTTTGGTTGATGTTTGACTGTTTGGGCCATGAACTGCATTTTTTTTTTATTGTATAAAGTTTCATGAAGTGCACTTATAGTGTCATTAGGATTTTTACATCAAAAACTGTCATAATTTAGAAATAAAACCCTGATTTTAGCCCTCTGATTTAAACACACTGTTCAAATGGGCGTGTCTTGTAAGACTTTAATGTAAACGCCCACTGCTGTGATTGGCTAACGTCATTGCATATGAAATAAGCATGACATGTTTTGAAAACCTTTTGAACGTTTTTACTATTGCAGCTGCTGAGATGAACTAATTGTGAAGAGTGTAGAAGTAGAAAACAAGCCGAGGTTTCAATAAACAAGGACATTTTCAGTTCTGAAACTTACATTATGTTTTTATAGTGCAAAGATCTCCTGAATGTCAAAAGAACAAGTCAGGTCTCTTTTATTTCTATGGCACTTTATGCACCTTTATGGAGGAGTTGATCTAAATTCTGAGCAGTTCTTCTTAAAGGTACAGTACCGTGTTTTACAGACTCTTCATCAATGAACGAGCATCTGTAATTAAACTGATAAGAAGTCCCTATTAAGCATCTTAAAGGTAATAAAGCGTGATCAATCTCGACTGACGGCTGCGAGTCACTGATAGGTCAGTGTTTGATGGCTTCACCGCCGCTTGTTAACACTAATGGCTTCAGTATTGCTTTTCTGATTCTTCTGAGGAACACATTATGGACTCGTGATGATCCGGCTGTCCGTGGTGTTTCCAGACGCGCTTCGGTTTGTTCTTGGAAAGGTTTCTGTCTGATAATTAGATGGAAACCCTCCTGGTCCAGAAGTGTCTGGATGACGGCCAGAGGCGTCTATATTTAGTGTGTGTGAGAGAACTGTTCCCAGATCAGCTCTGTGAAGCTGGACAGATGATTCCCAGGAGCTTCTGATCACCTTCAGCTCCTCTGTATCGCTGCTTCTGCTTCAGGAGCCAGATGTTATACTGGACTTCAGGTGATAGGTCAGTGTTTGATGGCTTCACCGCCGCTTGTTAACACTAATGGCTTCAGTATTGCTTTTCTGATTCTTCTGAGGAACACATTATGGACTCGTGATGATCCGGCTGTCCGTGGTGTTTCCAGACGCGCTTCGGTTTGTTCTTGGAAAGGTTTCTGTCTGATAATTAGATGGAAACCCTCCTGGTCCAGAAGTGTCTGGATGACGGCCAGAGGCGTCTATATTTAGTGTGTGTGAGAGAACTGTTCCCAGATCAGCTCTGTGAAGCTGGACAGATGATTCCCAGGAACGTTTTTACTATTGCAGCTGCTGAGATGAACTAATTGTGAAGAGTGTAGAAGTAGAAAACAAGCCGAGGTTTCAATAAACAAGGACATTTTCAGTTCTGAAACTTACATTATGTTTTTATAGTGCAAAGATCTCCTGAATGTCAAAAGAACAAGTCAGGTCTCTTTTATTTCTATGGCACTTTATGCACCTTTATGGAGGAGTTGATCTAAATTCTGAGCAGTTCTTCTTAAAGGTACAGTACCGTGTTTTACAGACTCTTCATTAATGAACGAGCATCTGTAATTAAACTGATAAGAAGTCCCTCTTAAGCATCTTAAAGGTAATAAAGCGTGATCAATCTCGACTGACGGCTGCGAGTCACTGATAGGTCAGTGTTTGATGGCTTCACCGCCGCTTGTTAACACTAATGGCTTCAGTATTGCTTTTCTGATTCTTCTGAGGAACACATTATGGACTCGTGATGATCCGGCTGTCCGTGGTGTTTCCAGACGGGCTTCGGTTTGTTCTTGGAAAGGCTTCTGTCTGATAATTAGATGGAAACCCTCCTGGTCCAGAAGTGTCTGGATGAAGGCCAGAGGCGTCTATATTTAGTGTGTGTGAGAGAACTGTTCCCAGATCAGCTCTGTGAAGCTGGATAGATGATTCCCAGGAGCTTCTGATCACCTTCAGCTCCTCTGTATCGCTGCTTCTGCTTCAGGAGCCAGATGTTATACTGGACTTCAGGTGGTCTGGCACAATACAACTGTTTGTTGTAAGACTTTACCCTCGTATCGCATTCGAAATGAATTTGTCAAATATATATTTAAATATATTTCAAAATATACATAAAGCTAAATAAATATATTTGCGTTAATATATTTTCTACCAATATATTTCTGGCCATTTTTTGTGTATATATATGTGTGTGTGTGTTTGTGTGTGTGTGCGTGTCTCTCTGTGTGTGTGTGTGTGTGTGTGTGTGTGTGTGTGTGTGTGCGTGCGCGTGTAAAAAATTATCACTTTTTTTCATCTAAAAGTTAAAGTAAAAGCAGGTAAATGGATTTATTTTTCAGAGTAATATTTATGTTGTTTTAATTTTTTTTTTGCTAGAAATAAATATGTAATTTTCATAAATTAGGACTGTTTTTGAGCAATTATGAGTTATAAATTCAAAGGAATTTAACTGAATTCCATTCATTCCAATGGAGTTAATTCTGGTAATTCTCAGATTATATGATCTTACAAATTTCAAAATTTATAAAAAAATTGTATTTTATATTGGATGTGATTCTTATAACTATTATAATAAAATTTCTCATCAATATTGAAGAAAATACATCATAGTTTTTTGTGCCATTTGAAAGAATTTCTCAATTTTTAATGAATAAAACAGTGGTAAATGCAGTAATAACATGGTAACATTTAACACTTTGACTTGTTTTCACATTCACTCATTAATGAGAAGTTGCTGATCAGATTCAACATGGTTTTAGTTGAAAAATATTAAGTTATGACTGTGTCATAAAATAATGATTCTTTGGGTCCAAATGGACACAGCATGTGAAAATAGTCTACAGATTTGGAATGCATTCACTCTCATTAAGATCAAGATTCTATTAAAATCGAATCTTTTAGATGCATTCCAGCTTTTCTCCCTCATGTTACCAAATTCTCAGGTGTCAGATCGGTTGCACACGGCAGATGCTAATGCTGGTAATTATTACCGGAATACCGTATTAGAGATTCGGATGGGCTTCCGGTTCTCCTCGAACTCTCGAAGCGTTCGCCGCTCATCCGCAGGCCATCAGTGCAAAGCAGCAACAATCACTTCATATCGACCAGAACTGCATCACTTTCCTGGTCATTCGGAGACTCTCTGCTGGAGTTGTTCCATTGCACTGATGCGCTTTACAGCTCGTCCTATTTATTTTCACAAAGTCAGTTGCGTTTTGCTGCCCACCTTTTGAGTTCTACTATCATAATCGCTGCCGTTACGCACACCTCATTGTGTGAAAATATATATATATATATAATTTTCTTTTTTTTTTTTCTTTCTTTTTTTTTATCCCAAAAATGGCCCAAAATATTTTTGGTAAAATATATTTTCTACCAATATATTTGTGCACCATTTTTTTTTTGTATATTTTTTAAAATATATTTTAAAAACATAAATGTATTTTTAAAAGCATTTAAAAATATATATTTTGCCCTCCATATATTTTAATCCAAGAAAATACATTCACAAATGTCAAATTTGAAGAAAAACTTTATTTGTTGTCTGTAACACGTGTGAATGTATTTCACATTTGAATAAAAATAAGCAATGAATAAAGCCTAAATGTAGGCTATACTGTAAGATTGGAAATGTGTTTTCTTGCCTCTGAAATACATTTTAAAATATATTTTGGTATATGAAGGTTGAACGTATATTTCTTTGAGATTCACTGTTTACAACATCTATTCAGCGTAAATGTAAAATATATTTTGTTTTGTTTTTTCAGATAAACACAATCATGTCTGAATGTCACATGTGAGACGGAAAGCGGCGCTGCATGTTCAGTACCGTCTTAAAAATAATCATTGTATTGTTTTGTATTCTGCTGCTTATTGGAGCAGAACAAATGTCAGTGTAAATGTCGTTTCTTTTATAAATGGTCTCATTCCGTTCAATGCAGCGATGTGCATGAGAGTAGATTCATGGCTGATGTCCGTGCTTCATGAATGAGGTTCATCGTGTGTGTAAATGAGTCTCTGATCATGTCGTCGTCTTCCTCCTCTTTCCTTTGGCTTTCATATTTCAGCAGACTGCGGCCGTGTCTGTCTTTGTAGGTGGTATTAATGTTTAAATATGAAGCGTATGATGAGAGTCTTGACATGTCAGGGATCAGCTGTGAGCTGCTGTTGAGACTCAATAAAGAATCACCGGCTCATGCTCCAGATCGCTCTGCTCTCATCGAGAGCTTCTTGGCGCACACAGGTCAGATTTTGCATCCAGAATCTGAATTTAAAAAAAAAAAACATTTCTGATTCTTTTTTCAACATTGACTCACTTGCCCTTCTGCTGCTACTCTGCGTCTGATGAACCGTCCAACAATACCAGTATGATTATATATATAAAATGTGATGCATATGTAAAATTTATTTAAATGTATATATTCATACATTGTGTAAAATATTTTAAAAACACTAAAATTTCATTTTATATATATATATATCTACACACACACACACACACACACACACACACACACACTCACTCACTCACTCACTCACTCACTCACTCACTCACTCACTCACTCACTCACTCACTCACTCACTCACTCACTCACTCACTCACTCACTCACTCACTCACTCACTCACTCACTCACTCACTCACTCACTCACTCACTCACTCACTCACTCACTCACTCACTCACTCACTCACTCACTCACTCACTCACTCACTCACTCACACACACTCACTCACTCACTCACTCACTCACACACACTCACTCACTCACTCACTCACTCACACACACTCACTCACTCACTCACTCACTCACACACAC
>NW_015556018.1:161032-161301 GCF_001515605.1 Sinocyclocheilus anshuiensis | reverse complement strand
CACACACACACACACAGACACACACACGTTCTACCATTGAATACATACATATACCTGTATATTGATTGCTAAAATATTTTATGTATAGTATATATATTAAAGGAAACTATAGTATGTGTAGAATATTTTATGCGCGCACGCATGTGTGTGTGTGTATAAATCGATTTATATTCTATAATATTTATACAATATATGCAGTGTATATGTGTATGTAGTTATTTTTATGTATGTGTATATACATATTATTTTTAAATTGTTTTTATATATAT
>NW_015556018.1:157721-160931 GCF_001515605.1 Sinocyclocheilus anshuiensis | reverse complement strand
ACATATATAAGATAGATGGAAAAAAATCTAAAATAAATTATATTTATTAAATATTTTGTAATATATTCATTGTTAAAATATTTTAGTTATGTTTTATTTTATAAATAAAATTAATTATATTGTTAATTAAATATTTTGTAATGAATTAATTGCTAAATTATTTTAGTTATATATATATATATATATAAGTAAAATTAAAATATAAGTAAATATTTTATATACTTGAGATATATTAGTAATGTATTTAATTATATTTAATTATACTTCTTTTATATATATATATATAGTAAATCCTATGCAAAATATTTTTGACACATTTTCACATATTTATTGTGAAATATTGAATATTTTTCGCAGCAGTTTTCATAAGAATCCTTCAATACCACACTGGTCTGTATGAGGGAAAAAATAGTACCATGTTACATTGTGGCACTTATTGTGGTACTTTAGTGTTAGTGAATGTAAAGATAATTGGTAAAGCCGGTCAGGATCCCCTGAGTTTGAGTCAGCCAGAGCTGAATTACTCTAAAATCAACCTTGCCAAAGACAAAGGCCTTGGTGTCTCCAGAGACTCAGTGTTCCTGACCCCGGCTCCCGAGAGCATGTTTATCACACGACACACGCCGTAACCTCCGCGCCGCATATAAAGAAGGCAAAGAGAGAAAAATAAGGTGGGCGAGATTAGAATCCCGAGTTTTGACACATGTATGCGGCTCACCTAATAGATGCTCCATCTCAATTAAGCTCAGATTTGAGACTAGCGGAGCGCTCCCGAGTCTCAGAGAAGTTCATCAATCTTAGCAGTTCACAAAATAGAGTGTGGCAAATTTCTGCATTTAATTAATGTAGTGCTTCCTTTACTGCTGTTCAGCATCTTTCCAACATCAGTAGAAAGCGAAATCTCTCTTAAGAGAGATTAAGTGAAAAGCGGCGAGGAGAACAGCAAAGATCGGCAAACTCTTTAATGAATGTCTGAGTTTGGCTCTTATGATGGATGAGCAGCGGCTGGCTTCTGCTGCTCGCGACTCACAGCTAGCCTAGCACGGCGCTTATGTCATTCACCATAATAATCAATGAATATTCGAAGATGCCTTAAAAAATCCCTTAAAAAAACGGGATAACCTTTCACAGGTGAGAATGCGAGAGAGAGGCGTATCCATAGATATGTGGCATCTTCGAATATTCATTGATTATTATGATGAATGACATCAAGTTGACCCTTCCAATATGGCCGACGGCTTACGTATAGCAACCCATAGAAACAGTCGCTAATGAGGCATCTATGTATGCATATCTATGGCAGCGCCGCTAACCGCGCAATTAGAGCTTAATGAGTGAACCGTCAGCGGTAGAGTCACACGCTGTTGGAATTATGTTCGTGGTGATAATTTGCCGTTTCTAGTCGGTCGGCCTGCAGATATCTCACATGAATGATTCGCACGTGTCTGCAGCGATATTCCCGGGAACGACGAAGGCCATTTTTTGGCCTTTTTAAACATTTTTATGCATGCAACATGATGCTTTTTGGATATGTACTCTGGTAATACCGAACAAAATATTAGCTATGGCCATACACTTGACATGAGCCATTGACTTCCATAGTATGGAAAAAAATACTGCGGACTACAATGGCTACCATCAACTGTTTGGTTGAGGTTTGAATGTTTGGGCCATTGCATTTTTGATGTACAAATCCTACTAACAATATAAGTGCATTTGAGAAAACTTTACACAGTAAAAAATGCAGTTTATGGCTCAGTTGCTCTTTTGTTGACGGTAGCCATTGACTTCTGAAGTTTTTTTTTCCCATACTATAAAAGTCAATGGGTACCGTCAACTGTTTGGTTACCAATAATCTACAAAACAACATCTTTTGTGTTCAACAGAAAAAACAAACTCTTACAGGTTTGTAACAGCATGATGTTGAGTAAATGACAGAATTTTACTTTTTGGGTGTACTATCCCTTTAAGACAGTTTGACATACTGGCATAAGTAATGTATGATTTTAACTAACATATAGTTAAGGTGTAGGGTGTAGATTTTAACTAACATATATCACCATACTTTTCCCTAGTTGATTAATCATTGTACATTAAAACAATTGTTTTGTACAAGTTTTCCAAAATGTAATCTTTAAACATGCAAATGATCTTATTTGCATATCTCATTAAATATGCACTAATTTGCATACATTTTCAGAACATAAATCTGAACTTTGGATAAAGCCAAGTTCACAATTCGAGTTTGATTTTGTTGTCATTAGACTTTAAGGTTTTTCCAAGGGGGATTTTGGATTTGAACATTCAGAATATAGATAGGAATACAACTGTAAGGTTGGTGTATGAAAGTGCTGCCGAACTGGAGAAAAAAACACTCTTTAAAGATATGGATTGAAATCGAAATCTACAGATGCAATAAACACTTAAATGTGTATTTTGGATGTTTTCTTTCTATTAGTCTGAAAGAAGAATCAAAATATAACTTAAAACTGACCAGTGCATGAAACAAAACACTGGTTTTGCCTCTAGTTTCTCACCTTAAATGAGTAAATTAATATGTTAATCATGTCGTATGTTGGTATTATCATCTGATAGTGTCACTGTATTATAGCACGACCCCGGTACTTTATGTATAGGTAGATTACAACATGAATAATGTATTGACAAACATGCATATGTATTTGTAAATACTAAATTCACCTGTAAGTGAAGATAGGACTCTAATACAGCTTTCCAGTAACGCAAACTGGCAATGCATGAAGCAATGCAGGTCGCTTTGAATAAAAGCATCTGCTAAATGCACGGATGTAAAAGTACATTTGTGAGTCAAAGGGAGCTGAAGGAGCCGAGATGGGAAGAGGTTACGCCACAAGGATGGAGGGATGTCTGAGATCCAAAGAACAAAGAAGAGATAAAAAATAAAGTGGAAAACCAGGCCAGTTTCAGAAGCAACAGCAGTGAGTGAGGAGGAAAAGAAACAGATGATAGAAAGAAAGAAGGAAGGCGGAGAGAGAGAGAGAGGTGTTAACCTTGAGAGAGCTCATCCATTATATTGCTGCTGCTGGTCTCTCTGTCACACTGTCAGAGACACCGCCACCTCTACAGCACAGCAAAGGTCAAACACAACTCACTCACACGCACACACACGCGCACACACTCTCACACACGCACACAAACACGCACACACACACACACACACACACACACTCT
>NW_015556018.1:155369-155833 GCF_001515605.1 Sinocyclocheilus anshuiensis | reverse complement strand
CACACACACACACACACACACACACACACACACACACACACACACACACACACACACACACACACACGCAGCATTAACAGCAAGAGTTCATCTGAGAATTACAATGCTGTCATTATTTACTCACCCTCATGTGCTTCCAAATTTGTAATTTCATCAAGCTTCCAAAAAAAAAACACTCAAAGATTCATAAGAGTATATTTAGACTTTCAGAAAACAAATGAAGTTCAAGGTTCTTTATTTGTCACATTCATATTACATGCATGTGATGTAATTTAGTGAAATATTTTTTCTTTGTTTCTCATCCAAAAATACAACAATAAACAGAACCAAGAGGAATTACACATTATAAAATATAGAATATAATAAACTACCAAGAATGTATAAATAAAATATAAATATAGCATATTAGGGGAAGGAATAAAGTAAAGTTTATAAAAAAATAAAATTTATTTAAAATTTTTAAA
>NW_015556018.1:147459-155290 GCF_001515605.1 Sinocyclocheilus anshuiensis | reverse complement strand
AAAAATAAAAAAAAAAAAAAATATATATATATATATATATATATGTATATATAAAACTGTAAATAAAACATTTTGCAAGAACTGGAATATGTTTTACAAGAAAAAAAATTAATGTTTAATTCACTGTGTTACTTGCTGTTTCTTTGTAAGTATTTGTGAAATTTACTAGCAATTTATGAGTTAATTTGTTTTCTACACCAAAGTATTTTCAATGTCCTGTAATGATACATTAAGGTTTTTTTTTTTTTGCTTTACAAAAATGATCATTGTTCTGTTGTTGTATAAACTAGCATGAATGATCTTTTATATTCCACAGAACAAAGTCTGTTGTGTGAGTTTTGGATTAGAACGACATGATTGTGAGTGAACAATGACAGAAAATGTTCATTTTGGCAGATCAAACACAGGGACACAAAACTACTGGTCCTTAAAGAAAGTATAAATAGAGTATAAAACAAATATGGATGCATGTGCAATAAGTTACATTAGCTGTTGTGCTTTGAATGAGGAATGCTAATACAGTAGGTCAGAGAGTAGTGTTTGAATAAATTAATTGATTATGTACAATCAATTAATCAATACGCACAAATCATCTTTTTTCATTTACATTTTATAATTATTCATTTAGCAGATGCTTTTAACCAAATGAGGAATACAAGCAATTCATCTTAAGGAGGCAATGACATCAGAAGTATTAGCAATACAAATTTACAAACATCATTTAGAATAGAACAAGCCAGAATTGAGAGAGGTTTAAGAAATAGTGAAAACAGAATTCAGCTTTTAATGTATTAAAGAGTCAGTGAGACGATGTTTCTTTAATATTGTCTTGAAAATTGTTTTGCAACAGCAGATTTCTATCTAGCAACCACTCAGAACACCCTAGTGAACTCATAGCCTTTTTAACCTGATAGTAACCCTTCAGCACCCTAGCAACCCCTTAGCAACCACCCCAAACACCGTAGCAAACTGTAGCAACCACCCAGAACACCCTAGCAATCCCTTAGCAACCACTCACAACACCCTGCCAAACTCACAGCCTTAGTAACCTCATAGCATCCCCCCTGAACACCCTAGCAACCCCTTAGCAACCACTCACAACACACTACCAAACTCATAGCCTTAGTAACCTCATATCAAACACCCTAGCAACACCTTAGCAACCACTCACAACACCCTAGCAAACTCTTAGCCTTAGTAATGTCATAGCAACGACCCAGAACACCTTAGCAAACCCATAGCAACCACTCAAAATGCCCTAGCAAACTGATAGCCTTTGTAACCTTGTAGCATCCACTAAGAACACGCTACAACCCCTTAGCAACCACTCACAACACCCTAGCAAACGCTTAGCCTTAGTGACCTCATATCAAACACCCTAGCAACCCTTTAGCAACCACTCACAACACCCTAGCAAGCGCTTAGCCTTAGTAATGTCATAGCAGCCACCCAGAACTCCTTAGCAAACTCATAGCAACCACTCAAACGCCCTAGCAAACTCATAGCCTTAGTAACCTTGTAGCATCCACTAAGAACACCCTAGCAACCCCTTAGCAACCACTCACAACACCCTAGCAAACTCATAGCCTTAGTAACCCCATAGCAACCACTGAGAACACCCTAGCAACCCCTTAGCAACCACTCACAACACCCTAGCAAACTCATAGCCTTAGTAACCCCATAGCAACCACTGAGAACACCCTAGCAACCCCTTAGCAACCACTCACAACACCCTAGCAATCTCATAGCCTTAGTAACGTCATAGCAACCACTGAGCGGCCCCATAGCAACCACTCAGAACATAATGCAAACAGATTTCTTTGTCTAGAGACTTCATAATGTGAGTTTGTGGTTTTAAACTGTAGGGAAAGCAGATATTCACACGCTCGACCTCCAGCTGGACAGCGTGAAGACCTGGCATTTCCAGAAACGACACGTGACGTCCAGAGACCTTAAACTGCTTTACTACTGCAGTCATTCCTCAAGCAGGACGGATGAAACTGACTACAGATGTGATCATAGGTAAATAACTGTGCATGAATCACACGTCTGAAGGCCACAGAACAAAATATGTCAAATGTGAGATGTTTGCTTCCCTGTTTTAAAACACAAGCATTTAGTAAATCAGAATAAATGACAAGGGGACATACTTTCACAGCTAACAGTTGTAACTGTGGTAAAATTACTCTAACACAAATCCTCAAATGGCTTATTGTTTTTAGGAACCATCTGTTTCTCTTTTACTTTGTCACATTTCTAAAACACAAGGCTTTAAATGGGTTTTGCGGCTTGGCCAGATAATGACGGATTCTCGTTTCTGTCATGTCATTTGTCCTGAATGTGTCGAATGAAATGTGTTTCTGTTCATCTGGATTTGAAAAAAAGCGCTATATAAATAAAGGTGACTCGACTTGACTTGTCACGTAGGCTAGTTGCTCACAGACGCACAAACACACACGCACACAATGCAAACTGACTGTGAGTGGGAGGGTGTGAAAACCAGATGTAGTTCATTAGGGCCATTGTTAGCTGGAGCCTGTGTATGTGTGTGTGTGTGTGTGTGTGTGTGTCCACTTATTAAAGCTGCAGTTCTCTGGATTGTTATCGACTTAAACATTTACTTTGTCACATTTCTAAAACACAAGGCTTTAAATGGGTTTTGCGGCTTGGCCAGATAATGACGGATTCTCGTTTCTGTCATGTCATTTGTCCTGAATGTGTCGAATTAAATGTGTTTCTGTTCATCTGGATTTGAAATGTAATATATCTTTATTATTTTTCATGACACACGGCACAGCTGATCTTCAATGGAAAGATGGTCTTGATGATCAATTACGCCAAAACTGATTCCAAAAATATAAAGTTGTTCCAGAGCGCTAACTTCTGATTTCCCCCGACTAGTGGAGGAGAATGATCCGTGGAAATATTCAATCTCTTTTTAACGTTAGCAGAGGACCTTTCGCTTATGACGCTTTTGAGGTGGTTAGAAAATTCTCATCTGGCTGTTTGCTTTGTTTTTTGTCAAAATATTCAAATCTGTTAAAGGATTTTTAGGCTGCATTAATTAGGACAACCGGAACCGGGAACACTTCTCATAACACCCGATGTACTTGCTACATTGTTAGAAGAATGGCATCTATGCTAATATTAGTCTGTTTCTCTCTTATTCCGAGGTCACCGTAGCCACCAGATCCAGACTGTATCCAGATCAGATGGTCACTACCGTCACACGGATCCAGTCCGTATCCAGCCCAGATGGTGGATCAGCACCCAATGTGTTATTTTGACATGCAATTTCAGTTTTGTGTAATGTGATCATCGTGGATTATTATGTGTAAAATTGCAAAAGTATCATTCATTCGTGCATGACGGCGATTTAAACCTAACTCACTTCAATTAAGATAACTATACATGCTGTTCTTATCATGAGCATCAAGGTGTGGGGGCGCTGAGCCTTATAGGAGACTTCAAGTAAGATACTGAGCATGTCCGCCCAGTTACACAGGAAGGACTTCATATACATTTATCTTTTTGTGTCTAAAATTCCCATTCCTCGAGATGTGTGTCATGATGTATTTCTTTTGGATGCAGGTATGTCCTGATAAGCCGTCCAACAGAGTGGACCGACCAACTCAGGGAAAAGTATCTGGAAAGTTTCGATGCTTTCTTGGAGTTGCTAAAATGCATGCAGGTGACTATACCAATCTGATTTTAAAATTGTGTGTCAGTGATATTTAAAATTGGGCACTGAAACAGTGGTTTGTGTGTGTGTGTGTGTGTGTGTCCTCTTATTAAAGCTGCAGTTCTCTGGATTGTTATCGACTTAAACACTTGCTCTGGCATTTCCACTCTGACATCATGTTCAGTTATTGCTCCAGTGTGTCATACTAGCTCCCTCTGAACAGACCATTACAGCCAGGGTGCGAACTACGGGGGAGCTAGGGGCAGCTCGGCTCCCCTTAATAAGACATGGGCTCCCCTGAAAACGGGATTTGTGACATTTTGGGGGGTCTCAAAAAATATTGACAATGTGTTATTTTGACGTGCAATTTCAGTTTTGTGTAATGTGATCATCGTGGATTATTATGTGTAAAATTGCAAAAGTATCATTCATTCGTGCATGACGGCGATTTAAACCTAACTCACTTCAATTAAGATAACTATACATGCTGTTCTTATCATGAGCATCAAGGTGTGGGGGCGCTGCGGTGCAAATTCCACTCATATTTAGTACATGTTAACTCAAATATTCATAGAAAAAATATAAACGCTGGACTCTGTGGTCGATTCTGTGTTAAGGTAAGGCATGTTATTCGCAATTATGTGTTGTGGCTGGGTTGTTAAAGGTCTGCGTGACTCTCGATGTCTTAGGCCTAACTGAACGGAGGAATTATGCTATTCTTCTGTAGCCTGACGACGAGTAACTTTAACCGTTGTTCATGTGAACTCAAAGACAGCCTGATGCTTTGTTTATAGACTATTTGTGGGTGGCTGTTTGTTGTTTCACAGATCAATTCGTGTCGATAAAGTATAATGGGGTAAATCCTGTATAGTGATTTATCCTATATAGTGCTTGCATAAAGCAAGTAGTGCATACACTTGTAGCTGTTATGTATCTTTGTAAGTCATTGTAAGCCCTCTTTTGAGGCATGCGCAAGCGCACGAGCAATCACACCCTAGCAATCACATGGCAACATGGTTTTAAAAAAAAACAGCATCATGAGTGAGCTTTGTACAGGCAAACTTTGTTCGTATTTCTTCAGTTTGGCTCTGCTCCTCTGAAGCTCTTGGCAATAAACAGGAACATCCAGGCGCCAATGGCCAGTGACAGATCTTCTCATTCGCCATCGGAGGACATCAACTGCCCCACAAAGCCACATTGCCGCCCCCTGCTCGCCTCTGTTATTCTTCCTCTAATTATGCGCGCATTCTGTTGGGCGAGGAGCAGGTGGCGGAGCGGCTGAGAGACGGTCCCGCCGAGAGTTCCAGCGACTGATGTTCATTCTCAGCCAGACTGAACGGATCCAGACAGATCCAGATCCATCACGACCCGAGAGCTCAAGAGCTCCAGCAGTCCGCTTTGAGTTTCTTCTGTAAATGGTGCCAGTGGGACCAGAATTATAATTTATAAAACACAACCATTTGGATTTGTTTATTTGTTTCATTGGAAATGTTCATCTGTCAATTCCAATTTTTGGTAAAACTGTATAATATTCATAATAGATGACCTTTTTTAGAAAATAAACACACTTGTGAGAGGGATTATATGAGTGACAGCAGAGTTTAGAATCATGTAAGTGAGATGATAATATTTGTAGCCATATTTAAACTTTTTAAAGGTTGCTTACTGTCTGGGATGTTTTTGAGAGATTCAGCGAACAGCACATTTGCGTTAGAGATCAGGAGACTGAACTGAGTTTCTATATCATCGTGTCATTCAGCATCATTATTTGTTTTGTTCCTCCGCATGTAGATGAAGCATGTTGAGTTGAGTTTTGTCTTTATAAATTCACTGCAGTAAGTCGTTTCTGTCAGTGGAACTAAATGATGATGAAGAGATGAAAACTGATGAGTTTCTCCATTTCATATCATTGACTGAGATGCTCTTTGATTCTTAAACTACAGCTAAAGAACACATGTGTGGTGTTCACCTGTACAGATCATGCTGTTGTGCTGTGGACAGTTGCTAGGGTGTTCTGAGTGGTTGCTATGGGGTTGCTAGGGTGTTCTGAGTGGTTGATAAGGAGTTGCTAGGGTATTCCGAGTGGTTGATAAGGGGTTGCTATGATGTTACTAGAGCTTTGTGGTTGCTAGGAGGTTCTGAATGATTGCTATAAAAGTTGCTAGGATGTTTTGAGTGGTTGCTAGAGTGTTCTGAGTGGTTGATAAGGGGTTGCTAAGGTGGACTGAGTGGTTTATAATAGATTGCCAGGGTGTTCATAGTAGTTGTTTTGAGGTTACTAGGGCTTTTAGGTTTCTTGGGTATTCTAAGTTGTTGCTATGGGGTTGCTACAGTGTTTTGAGTGGTTGTTAGTTTGAGCTTTGTGGTTGCTAGGATGTTCTGAATGATTGCTATAAAAGTTGCTAAGGTGTTTTGGGTGGTTGCTAGAGTGTTCTGAGTCATTGATAAGGGCTTGCTAGGGTGTTCTGACTGTTTTTTTTAAGTTGTTCTGAGTGGTAGATTGGGGGGTTGCTAGGGTGTTCTAAGTGGCTGTTATGAGGTTACTAGGGCTTTAAGGTTTCTAGGGTGTTTTGAGTGGTTGCTAGAGTGTTCTGAGTGGTTTATAAGGGGTTGCTTTGAGGTTACTAGAGCTTTGTGGTTGCCATGGTGTTCTTGAGTGGTTGCTATTAGTGTTGCTACGGTGTTTTGGGTGGTTGCTAAGGGGTAGGTAGAGTGTTCTGAGTGCTTGATAAGGGGTTGCTAAGGTGTTCTGAGTGGTAATTATGAGGTTTCTTGGGTGTTCTGAGTGGTTACTACTCTTCCTGTCTGGCGTGAATAGAGCTGCAAGAAGCTGAAGTTTGTTAACTGTAACTCTGAGCAATAATAACACCCCTAATAACAGAGTGGATATAATGCCTGAGTATCTCACTTTGTTTCACCTCTTTCCCCACATCAGTGCAGAGGCGGCGGCGGGTTAATTGCATCTAAGAATACTTTTGGCAGTTTGACTGTTGTATTTTGTCTCTGAGTTTCTTGCTCTTTATTATGATGCCACCGCCTGCCTTTCTCACTTTCTTCTTCTCTCTCATTACTCACTCCACTATTTGTACCTGGATAAAGTGCAAAGTGCAAATGCATAAAGTTCATCGCTACCTTCCCGGAGTAACTTGTTAGTCTTTAGCATTTATGGAAATAATTTTTTATTCCCACAGCACATCTCGACCCAGAGGTACATCTGTAATATGGCTCTATTTTCCACAAGGACGGTTCCATACTGTTCACAGATCATATTTGGCCCGTGCAGGGGCCGTGATGGATGACGTCTAGTTAAGCCAAAGAGTTTCCCAGAGAGCATGGTGTTCTCCTACAGTAGCTGGATTTTTTACTTCATTACATTTTTCATTACGCTCTCATTGGTTGGCTATGTAAGATCATTAGCCTCAAACGCGCATGTTATACATCTATTAGTAAAGCAATCTAGCCTATTAATAGCTATAGAAATAAATGCATCATTTGTTTAGCAGTTATTGTTGGTTGTGTTTGCATTTCCAGCTAATAGATGGGAGGAGCTGTGCTCTTTTTTTTCTTTAGCATGAGCGTCCCATCATGCTTCTGACAAGCTGCTCTTTCATTAAAAGCAAAACTGCAGAATGCGACAAGTCTCGGCGGAGCTCATCTTTAATAAGCATGTGTTTGTTTTTCAAGTTAGATGTTGTTCAGGCCTCTGTGTCTCGCTAAAGGAAGCCGGACAATTAGTATAAAGAAGAAGAATCACAGTTCAAACCTTCAACCGCCAATTAAAGCCGAGACAAGACAGGAGCTTGTCCACATGTGTGTGTGTTTTAATTAGAGCGGCATGTCACTGTCGAACGCACGTGCACTCCCATCAATGCTCAATTAGTCTCAGCCAATCGGTGGCCCAATTAAGTCTCTCCGTGACTCCGTGCGCGTGATTAATCGGGACTCA
Organism: Sinocyclocheilus anshuiensis; assembly: GCF_001515605.1. Classification (NCBI taxonomy): domain Eukaryota; kingdom Metazoa; phylum Chordata; class Actinopteri; order Cypriniformes; family Cyprinidae; genus Sinocyclocheilus; species Sinocyclocheilus anshuiensis. The sequence goes on along the minus strand of NW_015556018.1, from coordinate 147,662 downwards.
TCTTCCAATTAGTGCAACAGTAATACGTGCTGATGAACACAGGGTGATGACAGAGAGACCAAGATTTCTTCCTCTCGGATAATGTGTGAGAGAAAAGGTGCAGAACAACAGAGAGAACATGGAGTTTAATGTTAATATACCTGTGTGTCTGAGAGAGAGAGAGAGAGAGAGAGAGAGAGAGAGAGAGAGAGAGAGAGTGTGTG
>NW_015556018.1:140466-147430 GCF_001515605.1 Sinocyclocheilus anshuiensis | reverse complement strand
TGTGTGTGTGTGTGTGAGAGAGTGTGTGTGTGAGAGATCTGTGATAGACAAAGTCGAGTGTGACATATAAGTTGTGATAGTTTCAGTTTTTTTGGTACTGTATGAGATATAGATTTGCATTCATATTGCCAAAGCATTGTTGCTGCATACCATTAAAAGTGCAAAATGAAAATAGTGCGAAGCAACATAAGGGACTGTAAATTAAGAACAAAATAGAACTGTAAATGACATATATAATACATTATATACAGTCAAGCAGTCATATCTCTAACCATTAACCATCACATGTTGTTCTTTTCTGTATTGAAGCTTGTTTCTGCACAGGAAAAAGAAAAGAAAAGGTAATTGTGACTTTTTAACAATTCAGACTTTTTTTTCTCAGAATTGGGAGATAGATCAGAATCCTGACGTTCTGTCTAGAAAATTTGAGTTCGTGTCTTGTAATTCTGTTTTTTGTTTCCGCCACAGAATAATAAAAAGTAAAAAAAAGGTAATTGCGACTTTTTATCTCACAATTCTGACTTTGCATTCTCATCATTGCCTTTGGAGGCGCTATGGAGCATTAGCCATCATCTGAAGTCATTTTTCTCTTTCAGATCAACCGCCGTCATGGCGGAGCAACAGTTTGAAGTGAGTCTTACTGGGTAAGTTAGTTGAATTAGTTAAACTGCTGACATGCATCGCCCCCTTGAGTGCTGCGTCTGCATACTTGAGGAAAGTATGTGATCGGCTTGGCAGTAATCATGGAAAATACACTAATGTTCTATTTCTGAAAGATTTTTGTTTAGTCTTTGAAGTGCGTATTCATGCATGTTTTTGGTGCAAATGTTACCCAAAAACCCTGCGATACACAATAAAGCAATAAGCCTCGTGAAGCAGTGGTTTACAGTGAACAGCTAAGGGGCATTGTTAGGCACGACTCGAAGCTGTTATAAATTCACTGTAAACCACGGCTTCACTGGGATTATTGCTTTTATAAAACGGTTATTCCATATACGTGGTAAGGTTTCACAAAATAAGACTGAGCAAATAAAGTGTAATGATGTTAATAAAAACAGTATTCTTCCACCAAACAATGTAGCGCCTCAGAAACAGTTGTGGTTGCTACAAAGTGGTTGCCGAGCAACACACAAACGTAAACAAAAGTGTATGTTACTTTGTAATTTACAACAGCTTCGAACGCGGCTCAACCAATCAGAATCAAGGACCGGAACTCTCCGTTTATAAGAGGATTTTTAGATTGCTTTCTAGAAGAACACAACTAGCTTCACTAGTGTGAGAGAACTGCAGAACTAAACTAACAGCTTATGTGCATAAGTCATGGTTATGCAAAATAAAGAGGTGAAGAATTGGCTCTCTTTCGGTTCAAAACACCCCACAGGAAGATGAAATGGAATGACAGGAAGTGGATTTCAGTATACTGAATTGAAATTCAAAATAATTCAAGAGTGCACAATGCATTCTGGGAAATGAAGTTTTTCCACCCTGGTTTGTCTGTAAGTAGACTTTCTTTTTTTTTTTCATCCTATTGATTGACTGATTGTCTGTCTGTCAATAAGGCCCATAAAACCTTCACATTTATATATTTTTTAACCTTATTTATTTATTTATTTATTTATTGTCTTTCAGTAAGGCTTATAAAACCTTCAAACTTAGGCTTTTTTTTTTACTTTTAATTTATCTGTTTGTTTGTTAGTATGGCCCATAAAACCTTAAAATATAAAGAATTGTTTTAACCTTTTATTTTATATATTTTTATTTTATTTTATATGTATTTATTTTTATTTTTTTATATGTATATTTTTATTTTTTTTAATATAATTTAATTTGATTTTATATGTATATATTTTTATTTTATTTTGTGACGCCAACATTCAACGTTTTTTTTTTATTTTGACCCTTTTTTGGGGTTATATGAATTTCTTAGAATTTCTGTTGATTTGAATTCTAGTTCCTGTTTGCTGCCTCAATTTTTATGCTATTTAAATTAAGTAATTGAACTGAAAGTTGATTGGAATTAAGTTCTGAATGGCCGCTTTCTCTGATCATGACTATCTTAGTTAAGCGTCCGGCTTCGCCTGCAGATGATAAGAGTGTCTTCTCACGCTCTCCTGCTCAATGACTCGAGGAAGGTGTCATTTCTCAGACTGTTCCCGGCGGCTCGGGGGAGAATAGAATATTTGAAACAGACTGTTCAATTAGGTGCGTGCTGCTGTGAAATTGCCTCCAAACGATAAGCCTTTATTATATGTGCCGCGCGCCTCGAGCCGTTCCTCATCGTACAAACAAAGATGTGTACGGCATTTCTATCGTACAATCACACTGATGCTCCTGCTGTTCGGGAGGCTGTATTAGTGTTCCAGTGTTTTTTAATTTAAATGTCTTGTTTAGATTTGATCATATTCAGTCAACCTGTCCTGTTTTTAAGTAAGTTTTAATGGATTGAAAGTCTGTGAATTTGAGTCTAGTTTTACTCAATTAGTTGCATAATAGCATAATTATATCATGATTGTTATTTGAGAAATGACATCAGATTTATTGCACTTTTAAGCACAAATCTAGAGAATGTCGACTCATGCGCGTGGTTTATTTGACCATCTAGTTTCCTGATTTATTATGTTATCAGAAACATAAACACACTCTCTACATTGAGAACTGGTAAAACTCAAAAGCGAAAACAGTGAAATTCCTGATTCCTGTCTTTCTGTTAACTCTTTCCCCGCCATTGACAGAATTTGTAGGTTTTTCCGTGTTTTCACTGTTATACTGTAGGGGGCACTGTTACACATCTTCTCCGGATCAAAACACGGGTGAAAAAGAAGCAGAAGCGATGGCATATTAACGGAGCCCCGCACATGACATGCGGGAAAAAATAGTAAATCGTGCACACAACATCATAATTCGTTCCCTCGTTTTACTAAATCATGTGCACAATTTACTAACTTGTTCCCAAAACAAGAGAACGAATTATTATATCATACACACAATTTTCTTAGAATGAGGGAACTAATTATACTGTGTATTGTGAACTAATTAAATTGTGGGCACGATTTAGTTTTTTTTTTTTTTCCTCCCTGCATGTCATATGTAAGCTGATGCATATGTAAAATAACGCGATCATCAAACATTAAACAGAATATGAATCAAAAGTACCGTTACCGAATGAAATGATGACGCAGGAAGTGGTTTCTCTTTTTAAGTTGCTTTAAGACTATGCAAGACAAAAACAACATTTTGTTCAAGATGTTGCTTATTTTATTAAGCTTACCCACATTCATGCGTTAATAAAAAAAGAATGCATGAAGCTAGAATAAAACGGGTGTTTTTGTTTAAAAGCAGAGGTTCTGTTCTTTCTTTTGACATACTGCATGTTCAGATATTCATACAAATTTTTTGTGAAAATGATCAAAAATGCTGGCAGAGAAAGTTAAAATGACAACAAAAAGTCTTTAGATTGTGGCAGTGTGGCTGCAGAAGAGCATATACATGCATTTATTCAGCCTCAATCACAAACAGTACAGTCAAGATAATGTTTGGGTTTATTACAGTTTGTCATGACAAGGTTTGATGGCAGATTCAGTCGCAGCAAACGGCGCAAACAGCCTTGTGAAGAAACACAGACACGTATTCACATTCATTACACTTTCAGAATATCTCAACAGAGAACGCTAAACTCAAACTTGCATGTTTGTCGATGCTTTCAGGTCATCAGTGCTTTTTGTGCAAATGGTTGCCAGGTTGGGATGATAAACTGAATATGGGGGGGATTTAAGCGCTTGACATCTGGCAACCCAAGCGTGAAAACTCCTGATTTTTTTTATTCTTTTAAAGTTGAAATTTTGGATATAGAGAGTTTTTATTTTTTAAATACATTTTAGTCTCTTCTTCTTTTTTTTTTTGTCGATGTTGCATGTTGATATAGTTATCCTCTTGCTTCGTCTTGTTGTCAACACACACTTTCATCATAGTTTTTGTTAACAAACAGTAACTAGTAGAAGGACATTGGCGTGTCAGTCATGTCTGTGGTTAAGACGGATGCTCTCTCTGTGTTCGCCGGTATAGATGAACGATGCTTGGGTCGTTTGTTTCTGTCGTCCCTCTTTCACTAAAGGTTAAGCAACAGAACTAACGCTCCTCGGAGAGCACGTGCATGCAATTATCTACAGCCTCCTGCATTTAGTCAGAAATTCAGTCTCTCGCACACAGTCACACGCTCACGTCTGTATGTGAACATGCCGCTGGTCTGTTGTTAGAGAGCAGAAATCCAATTCTGCTGAAGTGTGCAGATGTTTGATTGTGGGTATAAAGTCTGTGCCGGCCTTCTTAACCAGAGAGAGAGGGTTTGAGTGCCATGCAAAGCGACCAGCCGCAGTTCATGTGATTTACGAGCAGTTTATCTGAAACACATAGCGTTCCTGTAGAGCAACAGCAGGGTCACGATTTCGATTCCCAGTGAATGCATTAACTTATAAAGTGTGCAGCTTGAGTGCAATGTAGGTTTGGATAAAAGCGTCGGGCAAATGCATGAATGTAAAATAAATATTCTTTATTGGCTCTGATGGTTCCATGAAGAACCTTTCACATCCATGGAAACTTTCCATCGGACAAAAGGTTCTTTAGATTACTTCACACTAACTAAAACATGGTTCTTTTAAGAACTGATCACTGGAGGCTTATTTTGGGGAACCAAAAATGGTTCTTATATGGCATTTTAAGGATGCATTAAATTGATCAAAAGTTACAGTGAAGACATAATGTTACAAATATTTCTATTTCAAATAAATGCTGTTCTTTTGAACTTTCTATTCATCTGTGAATCCTGAAAAATAAAATGCATCACAGTTTCCACAAAAATATTGTGCTGCACGACTGTTTTCAACATTGATAATAATCAGAAATGTTTCTTGAGCAGCAAATCAGCATATTAGAATGATTTCTGAAGATCATGTGACACTGAAGACTGGAGTAATGATGCTGAAAATACAGAAATAAATTACAGTTTAACAGATTTTCACATAGAAAACAGCTGTTTGAAATTGCAATATTTCACAATTTTACAGTATTTTTTTATCAAATAAATGCAGCCTCAGTGAGCAGAAGAGACTTCTTTCAGAAACATTAGACTGACTATATGTGCAAAACTCAGTCTATTGCAGTTGTACAGAAAACACTGAAAACATGCAGAAAATCAGTGTTGAATTTGTGTTTGTCCGAAAGTAATCAGACACGGATTTATTTACGTGTATACAGTAAATCTGAAACTCTGAATGTGGAATTTACAGATGATAAATATAGTCTGAAAACGCATTTGAGGCTGTTTTGAACTTGTTTAACATTTATTCGTATTTCTGATGTGGTGTGCAGTGTTGTGTGGGGAGAGTTGAGTGTGTGTGTGTCTGATCTCTTTATCAGTGTGTTGCTGATATCAGCATACTACACCCTCTGCCACTGCAGTCGCTTCATCTGACAATGAAAAATATCCCTCCTTAAGGCGATTGCTGAAACACAGCCTGTGCGCGTGCGTGCGTGCGTGTGTGTGTGCGTGTGTGTGTGTGGAGACTCATAACAGACCTATCAGCATCCCGTTAGATTTCAGTGCTCTTTTTCGGTCCCATTTTAAGCAGCATTTGTTTTGCGTTAAACATTCTAAGAGCTGATTTTCTCTCATCACTTCACACTACTGTACATATTCAACAACACTCGCTGTGAGACGGTGAATGTTTGACAGCTACAGTCTCTGAAAACACACCAAACAGCACAAGACTGATCTAGAAAAATCAAACATGCTGCTGTTCAAATGTTTGTTGTCAATAGAAAGCTCAAGAGAACAGTTTTTATTTGAAATAGAAATCTTTTGTATCATTGTAAATGTCTTTACTGGCACTTTTGATCAATTTAATGCATCCTTGATGAATAAAAGTATTAATTTCTTAAAAATAAAATCTTACTCACCCCAAACTTTTGAATGGTAGTGTATCACAATTTCCACAAAATATAATGTTTCTTGAGCAGCAAATCAGCATATTAGAATGATTTCTGAAGATCATGTGACACTGAAGACTGGAGTAATGATGCTAAAAATTCAGAAATAAATAACATTACAATAATAATATGATATATGAATATCATATAATAATTATAATTTAATAATATATAAATATAACAATTTAATTTTTTTTTGCTGTTTTTCCTTTTCCTTTTTTAATCAAATAAATGCAGTCTTGGAGAGCAGAAGAGTTTTCTTTTACAAACACTAAACATCTTACTGATCGCAAATTTAGTGTGCAGTTATTTAATGATAGATGTTAGTCGACTGTGGGGGATTATTAGCTGTGATCCTGGTTAGTTTCTGACACTGGTTAAATGTGTGTGTGTTTGTTTTTGTGTCTACATCTGGTAGATCTGGTGTTTGGCAGAGCCTTGTGTCAGTCCAGCGCAGCAGATGATGAATCATGTGTTCTGTGCCTGTTTCTTTCTCTTCATGATACATTTGATCTTCTCTTATTCTATCGTTCAACACATTCTTCATTTTTTCATTCTGGCGTGAGTGTGTGTGTGTGTGTGTGTGTGTGTTAATCTTGTCGTTGATAACCTGATCTATGCAAATGAAGCGTTTTCTCTTTCTGCTCTGTTGTAGAAATGCACGTCTGCTTCTTAAATACCAGTAAAATACAGCTGTGCCGTCACTTCTGTATGTAATTTAAACATTAAAAAAACTAAGTTTGATTTTGTGCAACCAAATTTTTAATGCTCTGCATGTGCTTATTATAGCCTAGGTGAACAATTATTCTGATCCTGATGAAGATACACTAATTAACTATTTCAACTGAGTTGCAAATGTGTCACAAAACTCGCATCTGAAGCAGCAACACACAAGGTACTATTATACTGACTTTTAAATGCAGCGCACACACACACACACACACACACACATATATATATATATATATATATATATATGTAT
>NW_015556018.1:138628-140037 GCF_001515605.1 Sinocyclocheilus anshuiensis | reverse complement strand
AATGGCTGCAATATAACAAAGAGTGAAAAATTTAAGGGGGTCTGAATACTTTCCGTAACACACACACATATATATATATATATATATATATATGTATATGTAGTTTTATCCATCAAGGCTGCATTAAATTGATGAAAAGTGACAGTAAAGAAGTTTATAATGTTACAAAAGATTTCTTTCAAGTTTTTTTATCCAATAAATGCAGATAGACTTTCAAAAGCATCAACTTTTGAACAATAGTCTATTTCTGATTCTCATGCAGGAAACCAAACGTGTTCTGACTGTCATGACAACAGCAAAGTTTCACGCAGGGTGAGAAGCAGCATGTTTTAATAAGCACCATTGCATTTTTACACAGAATTTGGAGGTGATTGTAAAATCAAGTGAGCACGTTTTGTTCTGAGTGGGTCTCATCACAGGCCCGCTCATACTGTATTCATAGTGTGCCTTACAGTAGTGCTGATGATGCTCTGAATCAGAGTAGATTCTGTTCATTTTAAGACACATCGTGTCAAGTCACTGTAAAACTGTGAAGTGTGTGTTTGAGACGCTCGCTCTGAAATCATCTCTGCTTTCTGAGGAGCCGCGTCTGATCAGCGCAGAACAAATTTCAGCCGCTGGAGCAGAACCGTGTGGAAAGACGAGCGTGTTTTGTCTTTCATCACTCACGGCGAGAGGAATGAAGGAATCTGTCTTTCGTCTCGTGTGAGCGATCCGGTAAAAAGAAAGCCGAGCGTCATGCTGACCATCTATTCTTCTATGGCTTTCCATTTCAGAGCTCTGCTGGCGTGAGATTCAGATCAATCTCTCATCTGACGCTATAACATACTGCAAACTTTTGTGTATTGATTTGATCAGTCCTGGTTTAAAGACATGTCATGCTTACTATGCTTCACCCCAAAATCTCATTCACAACTATATAGATTTGTTGTTTTTAGTTTAGTGTTTGTTTATTTATTTATTATTATTATTATTTTCATTAGATTTTCATTACTGTAACTCTGTAACTTTTGTGGCAAATTTGATTTTGTGGTGAAATATGAGCTGGCCATGTTTTTGACAGATTCACCTGCATTCTTTAATGTTTACAGTATTTATTTATTTATTGCAAAATAAAGTATTTTTACTGTAATTTTATACATTTTGTTTCTTAGTTTTGTTTTAAAGGGGGGTCATATGATGTTGCTAAAAAGAACATTATTTTGTGTATTTGGTGTAATGCAATGTGTTTATGCAGTTTAAGGTTCAAAAAACACATTATTTTCCACATACTGTACATTATTGTTTCTCCTCTATGCCCCGCCTTTCTGAAACACGTCGATTTTTACAAAGCTCATCGTTCTGAAAAGCGAGGTGTGCTGTGATTGGCCAGCTATCCAGTGCGTTGTGATTGGCCGAATACCTCAAGC
>NW_015556018.1:136711-138225 GCF_001515605.1 Sinocyclocheilus anshuiensis | reverse complement strand
ATGCACCAAGAGCTTGTAACACTCCAAAGAGAAAGGAAAAGTTGAAATCGCATCATATGACCCCTGAATAAATGTTACAAAAAATCTTAATACTCCTATAGAAAAGACTTTATGCACAATTTTTTGTGTGTGTGTGTTCTTGACAGGTTAAATTGCATTCACTTGCGGAGATTTTTATTGCTGTAATTTAGCAATATGTACAATCTTTTTTTTTACAAAGTTTTTTATAGTAATATAGTATATAGTTATAGTATAATATAGTGAGTGTGAGTGTGTGTGACTGAGTGAGTGAGTGTGTGTGTGTGAGTGTGTGTGTGTGTGTCTTAGTGTGTGAGTGAGTGCGAGCGTGCGTGTGTGTGTGTTTGTGCGCGCGTGTGTGTGTGTGTGTGTGTGTGTCTCTCTGTGAGTCTGTCATGTCTCTGCAGTCTCTGTGTTTGCTCTCATTTTGGTGTCCAGCACTAGAAACAGGCACCCGTTTCCACCAATCAGATCAATGCATGCACACATATTTACTCGTTCAATAACAAGATGATTGTCAAACAGTCAGATCACACACACACACAGGCTGTGTTCCAAACCCTAGTGCGCTGTATTTTAAGGTGTCACTCCTGAAACTAAGGCTGTACCTGAAGGTAGGCTAGATAACTATATACTGCCTTTTAAGAAACCTCAGATATTTTTTTCTTTTTGTAGTGTGTAGAAAGATCCAGATCAGTCACTTATGAGGTTCCAGGTTCAGTTTCAGGACGCTCCCTTAGAAGACAGCTGCCTATACAGACACACACTGAGTGAATCTGACAAAATCTGTCAAGAATGTCCAGATCATATTTCACCTCATAATAAAAAGACACATATATCAAATTGTTTTTTTAGGAGCATTCTGATCATTGGTTTTACATTATTTCATGATTTTTATGACAATAAATTTCTCCTCAAATTCTCATTATTGCTATAAATGTGTGATTTGAATGACCATATTTCCAAAAAAAAAGGCATTTAATACATTTTATATTTATACAGTATGATATTATTAGTTGCATTGTGATTAACATTGATTACATTTTTTGTTGTTCATATTTATATTTTTTCTTTGTTGATTTTGTATTTTAAATTTTTTTTTAATTTTTTTTATTTAATTTAATTTAAATTTTTTTTTATTTTTTTTTATTATTATTATTATTATTTTTTTTATTTAATGTTTTATTTTATTTGATATTTTGGGGGTAAAAATGCCCTGGTTTTGGGAGATTCACCCAGACAGACATCAGGTTTCCATCCATCATAGCCAGATTTGTTTTTTTAAATCAATACATGTGCACATATTTTCTGATTTCCGCTCATGCGACACAAATTTGCTTCTCATTTGCTCGGGTCCATCTCATTATTCTCATTTCTCTGTCGTCCCATGCTTAATTCCGAACTTCATTCTTTCCCTGCATCCCTTTCTCAAACTTTCCCTTGATTTCCTCCTCCTTATTTCTGCTGGGATGAAATTCTGCTCCATCACACATCAT
>NW_015556018.1:132309-136701 GCF_001515605.1 Sinocyclocheilus anshuiensis | reverse complement strand
TCTTACATCCTGCAACCCAGGAAGTGATGCGTGTGAAGCTTCATAAGCTCCCATGTGCTCCTCAAACACACGTCATGTGATCATGGGATTTTTATTTTTTTTAACTGGACGTGAAACAACATTCATTCATTCATTCATTATATATATTGCATATTATATAATAAAACAATTGTTAAATAAGGTTACACTTTATTTTAAGGTGTCTGTTACAGTGTAATTATACATTTAAGTACTGAGTAATATTAATTAACTACATGCACTTACTGTATGGTTAGGATTACGGTTTGGCTTAGTGTTACTTGCATGTAATTATGCATAATTAATTGTTACTATAATAGTAAGTACATGTAGCATGTGTAACAAAGACACCTTAAAATAAAGTGTTTCCATTTTTTATATTTACAAAAAAGGTTGCCACTAGGACTGTGAAAATACCAAATGAAAATTCAAAGTATTGATTAATTGTCCCTCTTGTTACATTTTTATATATAATATACTACAAGAAATAATTTAGAAGAAGTTTGTGAATCCCTGAACTAGATAAATGTGAGTCAGGAGGGAGCAATTATTCATGAGCAATTGATTATATGGTGAAAGTGTCTGGATATGACAGCTGATGCAGTGAATACAGTCAGTTTGATGTCATGTTTACTTGAAAGGGCTCGTGCTGTGATTTATTACCAGTGTTGGTATTGTTGTGGGCGTTTCTGCTCCTGCTCTCCTATTGGTCACTGCTGCATCTCATTACTGCTCATTTGCATAAAGTCAAACTTTTCTTCAGCATTTACAAGAATGACTGACTCGGGCCTCTTTTAACTGCAGATCTCTGTCAGTGTGTTTCTACACACGCGTTTGTTCTTGCAGCAGCATTGTGTTGTGTTTAGTCAAAATGTCCTTATAGACAGAGTCAAGTGAAGCTGATTAGAGTCCCACGTGACTCGCTAAAAGAACGTGAAGTGTGACAATAAATCAAAGCAGTCACTTTCTCTTTCTCTTTAAAGCGCCGTGTCCCGCTTCTCCCACTCAATCCTGCATTACTGCGGGCGGTCTGCGCGTTTCTATTAAACATCTGCTTGTCACGAGAAACGGATGAGTGATGCTGCTGCTGAACACCAGTGCATGTCATAGAGACACAGCACATTCAACTCTGATTAAAGGAGTTTGTGTGTCTGCATTTGGTCAGTCACGGCTGTTCAGAAGTTTAGGGTCAGTAAGATTTTTAATGTTTTTTAAAGAAGTCGCTTCTGCTCACCGAGGCTGCATTTATTTGATTAAGTGTGTGTGTGTGTGTGTGTGAGAAAGGGATTTAAAAAATCTATGGACAGAATTAAAAAATATATATATATTTAAGCTTATCTTCTTCGTATGGTAGTTCATAATGACTTTTTCAACCAATATTTGGTTACACTTAAAGCCTTCATGTATAATGCATTGAGGGTCAGAGATTTTTTTTTTTAAGAAATTAATACTTTTATCCATCAAGGACACATTAAATTGTTCAAAAGTGACAGTAAAGACGTTTATAATGTTACAAAAGATTTCTATTTCAAATAAATGCTGTTCTTTTGAACTTTCTATTCATCTGTGAATCCTGAAAAATAAAATGCATCAGTTTCCACAGAAATATTAATGTTTTCAGCATTGATAATAATCAGAAATGTTTCTTGAGCAGCAAATCAGCATATTAGAATGATTTCTGAAGATCATGTGACACTGAAGACTGGAGTAATGATGCTGAAAATACAGAGCAATAAATTACACTTTAACAGATATTCACATAGAAAACAGCTGTTTTACATTAGAATAATATTTCACAGTTTTACTGTATTTTTGATCAAATAAATGCAGCCTTGCTCAGCAGAAGAGACTTCTTTCAAAAACATTAAAGAATGTTAAAGAACATGAAGATGCCAAAAAATAGCTCACGCTGAGACAGAAGTGAATAGGTAAAATAAATGAATTTAATGACTTTTTATATTATTGTATCTTCTGAGGAACAAAAGCCAAATGTAACATATTTCATTATAAACTGTAAATTGACTCATAATAATAATAAAATCGATACCTCATGTCAGGTTTGATGCCAAAATATACAGATACACAGCAAATAATCAATTAACTTTAGTTTTGTAGTGAAGTACATTTGCTGTCCTTTAGTTCTCATTCTAGCTGAAATACTTTATATTTTAACAATCTTATTTGTGTTTTTCCTTCCCTGTGCTTTACAATGTGCAATATTAGATGTCAAATGTGACCCTGGACCACAAAACCAGTCATAAGGGTCAATTTTATGCATCATCTGAAAGCTGAATAAAGTTTGTTAGGATCGGACAATATTTGGCTGAGATAAAACTATTTGAAAATCTGGAATCTGAGTGTGCCAAAAAATCTAAATATTGAGAAAATCATCTTTAAAGTTGTCCAAATTAAGTTCTTAGCAATGCATATTACTAATCAAAAATTAAGTTTTGATATTTACGGTAGGACATTTACTAAATATCTTCATAGAACATGATCTTTACTTAATGATTTTTGGCATAAAAGAGAAATGGATAATTTTGACCCATACAATGTATTGTTGGCTATTGCTACAAATATACCCCAGCGACTTAAGACTGCTTTTGTGCTGCAGGCTCACATATGAGCAGTATATACAACTGTAGCATGTTTTCAGAATAATAACACAGTGGGCTTTTTATCTTCCCTCTACAACACGAAGTCGGTGTAATTAACGCGTTTCTCCACAGTTTCACATTTTAATTGCTCCTGCCAGCTGATGTCTCCAGCTCCTCTCAGGGTGTGAAAATCATAAAAAATATATATATCGTGTGCCGTTTGTGCTTTCTGCCTGCTTTTTGACACTCTCTACAGGTCAGACGACCCACATGGCTTCAGAAAGAACCATTAACCTCCTCGTAGTGTGATGAGACTCTCTGTCCCTCTGTATTAGCAACATTTCTGTTCATTCTCTGAGCTGTGCGTTAATGGAATGGAAATTCAACAGTAAACAAACATGCATTTCTTTCAGAATCATGCATCTCTATTGTGTTTATCTTCATCTTTGATTATGCATAAACACAAATGAGGTTTATATTGAGTCACATCAGTTTTATTTACTCTATACAGCGCTTTCTACGCAACACACTCACTCTTAAAAATAAAGGTTTGTTATTGGAATCCTTAAAGAACATTTAACATCCATGGAATCTTTCCACTGCACAAAAGATTTATTATAGTGGAAAAGGGGTTTTCATATTATTAACATACTGTATAACTATGTTCTTCAAACTAAGAAAAAAATGATTATTTTAAGAACTGATCACTGAACGGTTCTTTGAGGAACCAAAAATGATTCTTTTATGTCAGTGCTACAAAAAAACAAAAACTTTTGGAACTTTTGTTTCTAAGAATATTGTTTCAAAGCAGCTCGCGATATTAATGTTCATAATATCTTCATGCCTAACAGAGCTGGATGATAATATAGTTAAATTATTTTGCGGTTAAATAATAACTAAGCAGTTGAGATTTGCTATATACTGCAGTATGTTCGCTTTATTAGAGTAATGCTATTAAATACTGTGATTCGGATATTGTTTTCATACTTCTTTTGTCCTTTTTGTAGCTGCAGCAGAGGAGGATATTTGAATGCAATAAACTGAGACTGTTTCTCACACGGTGACATCAGTAAGTCTGGATACTGTTATGGTGCATTTTTTTGGAGCTCAACAGTCACCTTATGCTTTCAGTGAATGGGAAAGAAGTCATGATGGTGAGCAGATTTAATTCCACTCAAATAAAAGCGAGGCGGTGAGGGACAGATAAATGACATCTCATTTTCACAATCAGCGTTTTCCAGGTTTTTCATCCACATCTATTTTTTATAAAGTGACAGCAGGCGCAGGCATTTTTAACTTTAACGTGCTAGACTTTCAGTTATTCTAGCTGTACAAAAACAGCCCGCTTTCTGCTTAATACTGCAAACTGGTGTTTGTTTTGTGCGGTTATTCTGCTGCTAACTTCACAAAAACAACAAGGTGCATGGAAAAAAATAACAGAGGTGTTTTTATAGCGATACCAGCAACACGTGTGGAGCGGAGCGGTCAAAATAATCAGTGGAACTGAAAAGAATAATACTTTTCATTTTGCCAATGAGTTCCAACTGACAGGCCTTCATCAGGGCTAAATTATTATTATTATTATTATTATTAATCTTTACACTGTTTTTAGTGCAAATATTTTTTACAGATTACTGTACTTTTTTTCTAGTCATAAATATATTTATATTTTTGAATAACCAGAGTAATGTGTGTGTGTGTGTGCGTGTGTGCGTGTGAGAGAGTGTGTGTGTGTGTGTGAGTGAGTGAGTGAGTGAGTGAGTGAGTGAGTGAGTGT
>NW_015556018.1:131843-132196 GCF_001515605.1 Sinocyclocheilus anshuiensis | reverse complement strand
TTGTGTGTGTGTGTGTGTGTGTGTGTGTGTGTGTGTGTGTGTGTGTGTGTGTGTGTGCATGTGTGTGCATGTGCGTGCGTGCGTGTGTGCATGTGTGTGTGTGTGTGCATGTGTGTGTGTGTGTGCGTGTGCGTGTGCGTGTGTGTGTGTGTACTTAATTATACTTGGAATTAATTAATAATATAATTTTATACTTTATTTTTATACTTTTCATAACATTAATTTATATAATCATAAACACACTGGTTTGTCGTGCAAATTTACTGCTTTACTTCACAAATTTACTATTTACTTATAATGACTAATAAATCAGAAGTCTCACTCATTCATACTTTATTTCCAATATATTATTA
>NW_015556018.1:131396-131730 GCF_001515605.1 Sinocyclocheilus anshuiensis | reverse complement strand
TTTTATTTATATATATATATATATATATATATATATATATAATTTATATAGTCATAAACACACTGGTTTATAGTGCAAATAGTTTTACCGTTTACTGCAATTATTTATTCTTAGTTATTTAGCAGTAGCAGTTAATGAATCAGAAGTCTCGCATGTTCACAAAAAATAGCACAGAGCGGCAGAGAGAGAGAGAGAGAGAGAGCCAGAGAGAGAGCGAGACAAAGAGAGAGAGAGAGAGAGCCGGAGAGAGAGCCAGAGAGAGCCAGTCTCTGGTGGTAATATCAGCACGCCTGCTATCTGTAGGAAGCATCTCTCTCTCTCTCTCTCTCTTGCT
>NW_015556018.1:129591-130235 GCF_001515605.1 Sinocyclocheilus anshuiensis | reverse complement strand
TCTGTTTCTGCCTGCAGGCGTCTGAACCCGGCTGTCACCGTGCCCGCTGGAAGAGTCACCTTTCTGGGATATGAATCCTAATGAGGTGGGGGGGAAGCCAAGACAGATGGGGAGGAGTGGAGGTCTGACAGGCCAGCGCTCCGCTGAGCTGCCAGATTATTTTTGGTCATTTATAACTGTAGTTACTTAAAAATACTGTGCTGTGAATCCGGCTCAGGCACAACAGAGCCTCGAGCGCGATCAAAAACCTCATGACACACGCTCGTCTGATATCACTATCATCTTATATCACTTTATTAAACTTTTTATATCACGCTAATTATATATTTTAGTGAAAAAGTTTTTTTTTTAATCTCACTTGATTGTTTTCTTGTTGTAAAGTGTATAACTAATAATATAATTTTGACTCCAAATTCTGATTGGATGAGACATTTGAAGGTGCTAAAATAGCCTGCGACGTCACGCTAATTTAATTGTATTGTATATTAATACAGAAAGCTATGACGTTATTCTGTAACCAAAAACAACTAAACGCCACACAAATACCGGTCAATAACTAGTCCTTTGCCTTGTTTTGACTGTTTTTCGCATTACATGTTTCTTTGTTTCATTATTTCACGTATTATATATCAGGTTTTTTAAAT
>NW_015556018.1:129185-129561 GCF_001515605.1 Sinocyclocheilus anshuiensis | reverse complement strand
TATATATATATATATATATATATATGGTCCTTTGTCTTGTCTGTTTTTCACATTATTAAATGTATCTTTGTTTCATTATTTTGTGTATTATTATATTACATTTCAATTTTTAAATAAATATTAAAATAAAATTAAATAATTAACAAAATTATATATGTGTGTGCATTTGTGTCTGTGTAAAAACTATTTTTATAATATAATTTAAATATTATTATATAATTTAATATTATTTACATTATATGCATACATACTCTATATTTTAAAATACGAGTGGTTATGTCAAATCTCTAAACACATTTCTGCTCACTTCTAAACTCACATTGTGTGTGTGCGTGCGTGTGTGTGTGTGTGTGTGTGCGTGCGTGTGTGCATGTGC
>NW_015556018.1:111946-127280 GCF_001515605.1 Sinocyclocheilus anshuiensis | reverse complement strand
TGTTTTAGGTTTTAGCAAATGCGTTTCATTGCCCAAGGACCCATGAGGTTGTAGTCTACCTGCTGTAAGTCTGTGAAGTGTGAAGCTCTCTTTCTTGAAGATTCGCTCTGAAACACATGGAAGTATCACCGATTAATGAGAAAAAATTGTGCAGAAATCACTTCTCTCTCCTGTCAGCGCGATATAATATAATCTCATTCCTCTACTTCTACCTGACTCCCATTACATGTCTGTCTCTCAGCCAGTGAAATATCGGCCTGAATCGCATTAAAATGACAAAGATATAATCATAATTCCTCTAAACATCCCAGTCCTGCAGTAATGCACCGCAGTATCCATCTGAATAAACACAACTATATGACAGGCTCTCCAAACATATTAGTCGGCCGTAGCAGGATGAATACACACACAACACACACACACACACACACGCCCAGCGGGGGAAATTAGGGTTTTACACAAACAAAAGCTCTCATTAGAGATGTGTGGCCTGTGTCACCTCATCATGGAAATGTTGCTGAGCCTGGAGACACACATTCCAGCAAACACAAGCACATACATACAGTATATATATATATATGTGTGTGTGTGTGTGTGTGTGTGTATACATGCATCTCTGTTCACTCCAGACTTTACAACAGGGCTAGTAAAGGTGTTCTGTGATGTCTTGTGTATGTGTTTGGGCTTTTCCAGATTTTTCAATCGGATGGTTGTTTTCTTTACAGTTCACTATGAATGGGATGTTGCCATGTGTTTTATTGAACACTTCTGAATGAAATTTGAGTGATTAGATTACAAAACATTTTGGGCCGCATCTACATATAAAATAAAATAAAATAAAAAATTGCTTGTTTGTTTGTTTACTTAACTTTTGACTCAGTTAAGTTGTATTTACTTAAATAAAGTATTTTCACCTTGACTTGCTTTTTTAAGTTCATGTTCATTTAACCTAGTTTGGCTTATGGGTCAAAGACGAAAAAGGGTTTAAGCATAAAAACAATACGTTTTATAGAATTTTAGACACTTTACTTACATTTAATGTGCTTTCTTTGGACATAAAATCACTTTTGTACATTTCTTTTGATGCAGATATCTTAACGTCTTTGACCCTTATTCTCTTAATTCAACCAAACAAAGAATTATTTTATTTTAATCGTTCTTTTATTTCAATTGTAAATAATTATTTTATTTCAAATGTTTCAGTTGAAAACGTTTTGCATTCCCATTTAAATTAATTTCTACTAAATTAATCTATTTTTTTTTTTATTAATAATTTAAATTTAAATAAAAAATATTATTTTAAATAATATTTTGCAGTGAACTGGTACTGGTGCTGAAAACTTAATGAAAGTTCACCTTACTTTTATAAAGTTATTCCAACTAAACTTTATCAGTTGGAATAACTTTAAATTTGTCAAGTTGAAAATACTTAATATTCTAAGTACTATAAATACAACTTTTGTTTTTGATCTGATTATGGATGGTCAATGATAAATGAGATGAATGTTGGGCGCATTTTGTTTTGTAATATGTCTCATATTTCTTTTATACAGGTATCTTAAAATACCTTCAGTATAACCTGGAAAATGGTTGTAAAAGGTGAAAACATCTTGGCTAAACAGAAATTCTCACTTTAAGCTGATTACATGTTTCAATAACAGCCCAGAGCAAAGCATAAACAGGAACGTCCTTTAATATTAAACTCTTTTTTTTTCTACAAACAAATGAAATTAACTGCCCAACAACTTGCAGCGTTGTTCTCTTTCCTAATCGATAATGCTGATAGTTTATATTATCATAAGCTAAAGGTCAGCAAAATGCTAATGTAAGTTTCTCATCAAATCTGAGCAGGATCAGCCAGCGAATCACAAAACCATTCGTTTTATTTCACTTTAGGTAAGGAACATTACGATATATTGAGCATTACGTTGTTTTTTGGGGTGGATTTATTTCACAACACCAGCAAACCAAAATAGTGACTTTTAGTAAAGTTCTCAGCGAGTTATATACGGAAAAACCTAGCAAACTCAGATCTCTGACGTACATGTGACGCACACTGTACTCTCTCTCTAAGATTTGTGCTTTTCTAAAGTGAACCTGGCTCGTTCTGTTCTTAAATTGTGCTGATGTAATTAGCTATTTAGCTTTGTCATTGTGATTTACTGTTTGCTGCTTTCTCTCAGCTGGCGACAGTGGAAGTCTAAACAAAGAATCTTTACCACTATGTGATTTTCTATTAACAAACGACAGGATCTAAGCACCTTCAGTGCTGCACTAATGGTAAATAAGTCAATACATGTTCAGTTGTTCAATTAAAAACTGATCGCATTTGCTTTAAGGCTGTGTTCCTTTAGCAAAGGTGGTGGATTGCTTATGTAAACGAACAGTGCATCTTAGGAAGTAGAATTCAGTTTAACCCTTAAAAGGGCAAAACTATAAAGAAACATCAGAAAATTCATGTATTGCTATTTTCCATCTTATTGGGACTCAAATAATACAATTTCATTATTTTTTCCAAAACTTGACTCAAAACAGAACACTTGTTTATCAATGCTGAACAGTTTGGAATACAGACCTAAGGTTGGTCTCTTTTTAAAGAAAACACATAGCAGATTATTGCTGAAATGAACGCATTTTAAAAAAAGTATAAAAAAGTTATAGAAGTTTACAGTAAAGATACTTTTTTTGTTATTTAACATCAGAAAATTAATGTATTGCTATTTTCCATCTTATTGGGACTCAAATAATACAATTTCATTATTTTTTCCAAAACTTGACTCAAAACAGAACACTTGTTTATCAATGCTGAACAGTTTGGAATACAGACCTAAGGTTGGTCTCTTTTTAAAGAAAACACATAGCAGATTATTGCTGAAGTGAACGCATTTAAAAAAAGTATAAAAAGTTATAGAAGTTTACAGTAAAGATACTTTTTTTGTTATTTTATATAAAATATTGTAAAATATTGTACAAATCCATATGTCTAACCAAGTTATGTTCCGAATTTGAAGTTGACATCACAAAAATGTAAAAGGGCGACAGTTATGTTCCGAATTTAAAGTTGACATCACAAAAATGTAAAAGGGCGACAGTTATGTTCCGAATTTGAAGTTGACATCACAAAAATGTAAAAGGGCGACGTATCCCCTGAGATACAAACATTTAGAGTCAGATTACAAAAAATGTAAGTATTTAATTCATAAAATTTAAATGTAAACCTAATAAGCTAATGCTGAACAACAGCTTTTTAAACAGGTAAGTCCCATCCAACACGTGTGTAAATATGTGAACTAGATCAACTTTTATCAGAGGGTGAGTAGATTTCTCACTACATGCAGTTTTAAACGCTTCCTGTGAGCTAAACAAAGAATGTATGAACAAAGTCAATATATCTAAATATTCACAACAAACACCCTTTCAACATGAAACCAAGAAATAAGACCTACACTTTCACTGCTTCCCCCCACAGCTTCTCAAATGTTTGTTTCTACGTCGCCGGTTAAAGGTTTGTCTTCTGATGTTTCGGTGACTGTTCAGAGGAGACACCAAGATTTTAGATGCAAATACTATTCAAATAGCAGTATACAGAGACAAACTATGATTTAAAAGTGTTTACAGTTATTCTATTGTTGGCTCTGCGTTTGAAAGGTAAAAACAAATGCGCACTCGGTTGTTTTGCATGACGTGGATTGTAAATATGGCGATCGGTTAATTGTGTCAGAAATGTTCTGCTTCTCAGTATTTATCAGTTTGGAGGCGAACTCTCTCCTCTTGTCGTTCTAGAATGAGTGCGGTGATCTGCAGAGGGCGAAGTGGAAAATGAGTGGATGTGAGAGAAAATTGCGCTCATTTTTCCCGGGCATGTTCATTCATTAGTGCTAACGGTTCTCTGAGAAATAGAAAGCGCACGCTTTAGCAGCCCGCCAAATTCACCTGCCAACTTCAATCCTGCATGAACCGCGGGATCACAATGGAAACGAAACCAACCAAAAATATGTATCCATCAGGGGCGGGTCTATAGGGTCTTAGCCCAGAGACATTCATGTAGGGTGGATTCAGGTAAAGTGTTTGATTGTACTGTGCTCAATGGATTTACACTTTCAGAGCATAACAACGGTTCTTAATTAAAGAGTTTCAAATAGTTTGGTTGACACTGGTGGGTGTGGCCTCACCTTAAAAGAGCACTGCCTTATGGTGAAAGATAGAAAACCCTTCGACATAAGATTTTCATTTCTACATTATAAGGTTGCTCACTAATTGGAAACAAATAGGCTATTACTGGGAAAGTTCCTGCTTTGTTTGTTACAACAATTAACAGGGAACAAAATGCAAAGAATCAAATAAAATAAAAAAATGTTAGTGTAAGGTGTTTAAATATTGCTGGCCCACTTTGGCTGAATGTGTTAGATAAAGTGGGCCAAGATTCAGGTAAAGTGGGCCGACCTTTAACCTTGAGTAATCATACTCAAATTCATTAAATCGACATTCTGGTTATTTTATAGCTGACATGTATAATTTACTTTTTTAGCAAACAGAAATGAGACTGCAGTCAGGAAATTCCAGTCAGAGATGGAAGAAAGGAAAGAGAGAATAGAAAGGAAGGCGAGGAGAGAAGAAAGAATAGAGGAGCGAAATGTACATGCAGAATATAATGCTCAAAATATGATCGCAATTAAAGTGTTCAGAGAACAGACAGAAAAACAATGTTACATGTGGTTACCATTTTAAATGTTCCTCTTGTTAATTTTTTTTTGCCTATTCTTGCAAATTCATTAAATCGACATTCTGGTTATTTTATAGCTGACATGTATAATTTACTTTTTTAGCAAACAGAAATGAGACTGCAGTCAGGAAATTCCAGTCAGAGATGGAAGAAAGGAAAGAGAGAATAGAAAGGAAGGCGAGGAGAGAAGAAAGAATAGAGGAGCAAAATATACATGCAGAATATAATGCTCAAAATATGATCGCAATTAAAGTGTTCAGAGAACATAGACAGAAAAACAATGTTACATGTGGTTACCATTTTAAATGTTCCTCTTGTTAATTTTTTTTTGCCTATTTGTTCTTGCTTGTGTTGTCACATTTTGAATATATTGTAGAGTTCATTTTTATCAATATTCTGATTTCTGAATATTCTGATATTTCATCAAATTTAATGCCAACAGAACATGTTCTTTCAGTTTGGAATTTCACACATGAATTTTACACACGATTTATTTTACTCATAACCTATAGGTTATATATTTTTGTGTTTGTTAAATACGTGGTTAAATATGTCTGTCTAGAAAGAAAAGAAAATAAATAAAAAAAACTTCTAGGTATCTAAATTACACGTTTTACAAAAAGTGGCCCACTTTACCTGAATTCACCCAATGTATCAGAATACACGGGATACACTTCAAATAAAATAGGCTATGTTGAAAAGTTAAAATGGCAAAGTGGCTTAATTTTTTAAATTATAATTTGCACTTACAAATTGCTTAAATAATACTATGACATTAATGTTTTAAATATAAAATTTAGAACACAGAAATATGAAGACTAAAATTGCCAGTAGGTGGCAGGAAGCCACTGACTTAATGACTGAGTCGTTGAGTCATTTATTCAATCGATTCGTTCAAAACGGCTGATTCATTCAGCAACGAAGTAATAAACTGTTTTTTTTATGAATGTGTCAGTGAATTCAATGAAAATTCATTCAGTAACGAAACACTGCTGTGTGCAGAGATGCACAACATGGCTTTGTTTACAACCATTTTCACGGAATAAAGCAAAAAGTCTATTTTCTCAACAAATGAAATCACTTAACTTCTTGTTTCCCTGCTAGCAAACATACATCACAGAGACGTCTATTTGACATCGCATTTAAATCGTGTTTTTTAGAGTGTTTGCTCATCTGCGAAATGTCTATAGGACGTTTCCTATCAGATGTCAAATAGACATTTAAAAGATGTCTTTAAGATGTTTATGATTGAAAACTGACATCTTAAAGACGTCTATCAGGTGTTTGTACACAGCAGATGCTTTCGCGATCTTTAACAGACGTGTGCTATCTGTGTTATTGAATTTTGTTGCTCTGACACTTAGAAAAGTCTGCCATAGACCATGCTAAATTCTAACCAATCTGTTTATATAATCGGTCTAAATGCATATAATACCATGATTCAAAATCGATACTTGTTGCTATACTGTAACAATAATCTAAGTTTAATAGATGGTGAGGTCGTTATTATGAATTTATAGGCTACAGTAAGTTTACAGATACCTGAAGCAGCTGCATTTTGCTGTTTAAGTGCTGGTTTAATAGAAATGATTTTAATGCGCATGAAAACTCAATCTTGTAAAATATTCGGGGCTTCAGTTTAGCTCACCCCTAGCGCCGCCCCTCGTATCCATGGAGGCAATTTAATCAGAAAATGGGGTACATTTGTGAAAATGTGTTCTTTGGAGGATTTTCAGTCGCCTTTTAGCTGTAGCTCGCGCATTTTAGTATGTTTTTGTCCTTTGAGTTTTTTAGGTCATTATTATTTTCTCTCACAATTATGAAAAACAGCCAGGCGGTGGTTTAATTGCAAATCGAGATTCAGATGTTTTCGCAAGGGGGCGATGGAGGGCTTCATTGCTCTCCATCTGCAGCTCTATCAGATGCGCGATGATGGACAGAAACTTTGAGGCGTTGTGTTCGTTATTAAAGATTGCGTTATTTCCTCGCCTTTATTCCCTGCCCAAGGTTATGCATTCTGCTGACACGTACCCTCACAATCGGTCATCCTCTGCTTGCGTTTGTGTGTTTGTGCGCAAGCGATGCTTTTAAGGATGTTGAATTGACGAGAAAAATAAAAGTCATTATTTCCTCGCCTTTATTCCCTGCCCAAGGTTATGCATTCTGCTGACACGTACCCTCACAATCGGTCATCCTCTGCTTGTGTTTGTGCGCAAGCGATGCTTTTAAGGATGTGGAATTGACGAGAAAAATAAAAGTCATCTTTACTCCGAACCGAATAGGTCTCGCGCTGTCGGCACAGATTGCGCGTTTCATATTGTAACAGCTGTGAGACAAGATGCACTTGAAAGCCATTCAAATTTAAAATCGCCTTTGGGAAGATTTGTTCATCTCTTTCATGCTGTTTGTACTTTGCCAAGTTAGGCGTCTTGAAAGAAGCACAGCACAACCGTACGCGTTGAATAACTCGAGGAAACTTTTTTTTAGGGAATGCAAAATTCATTTTGGAATCTGAGAAGCGCGCCAGCTTTTGGCACCGCTCCGTACGCGTGCTCGAAGCGATGATAAAAGACGCGCGAGAGGTTTGTTTGACCTGTTGGCGTTTAAAATCGATATTCTCACGTTCAGCGGTAAAGAGAGAAAGAGAGGGAGAACGGAGAGAACAAGACGCAAAGTCGACACTGGGCGTGCGCTTTCGAGTGAGAGGCAACGCAACACAGTTTCTTCTTTAAACAGCAAACGGGTGCGGTAATGAGGGCATTACGCGCCAGCTGACAGCACAAGTTGCCAACTTCTCACCTCCGTAAACACGCGAACGAATGTGCACTTCACTAATGACAAGGACCTCAAGAGCTGAACCTCCTTGGTTGCCTTAATAACCCCGAGAGCGCTGGTGTATTCTCACACTCAGTCAAGCCACCTGCCTCGAGTTCTGTCCTCTCCTCTCGGATGATCTGCGTCCGGTATATGTTTGCTCAACGGGACTAGTGTTCTCTCGGAGGTCGCGAACGAAAGGTGCGATGAGGCTGCTCTGCTGGAGCGTTCTGCTGCTCATCCAGTGGATTCTAAGAAAGGTATGAAGCACGTTTCTGTGAGTTCAGCGTCTGTAAATGAGAACATTGTGGGCTGCGTTCCAAATCAGAACTTGGTAGAGTAATTGCGCGTGATTGTTTTAGCGCTGGTCTTTCATAAAATAACCATAAAGCGGAAAAAATGTATGATTTCAGGTGGTGCGCTCCTGGAATAGCCTACTCTTAAAAATCTGATAAGAACTTTAATAATCTTAGGATGCAAGTTCGCGTAGCGTTTTAAATATATCTAGTATCATTTATGAGTTCACGCACTGTATCTAAAGTGCATGCATGTGTGTGTGTGTGTGTGTGTGTGTGTGTGTGTGTGTGAATCTGTCTCCTGGAAGCAATTTTAAATTGATACCATATGCACATATTGGAAAATACTACTTAACACTTCAATTAAAATATAATTTCTCTGATGCAGAATTATGACTGTTCTTTGTTTTCAGTACACTGAGTATAATATATATTAAAGTCTCCCATAAACAGGCATCTATGTGAGCAGTAACACCCATATCAGACACTGACCCTCATCTTCTCACTTCATGCTGGCCCAATGTGAAGAATGCAGAATTTTATTTTCACATTTATGCATCATAAGAGAACAGTTTCCTTGCAGCTGTTTAGAAAGGACAAAATCCTGCTGCTGCTGATAATAACATCAGAGCATTAATGTGACAGCAAAACAGCTTTCTGAAGGCTCTCCTGAAATAAAACATTTTATGGTGAAGTTTCATCATCGGATGCAAGTCTTTCTGACAACTTGCAGCTGCCTGGAGACTTAAAAAGCTTTTTTTTTTATCTTGAAAAGGCTACGCTTTCCTGTTTATGATCCGGTTCGTCCTCACTTCTCATCGAACCATCACGTCTTCCAAATACACAGTCAGCTGGTTCAATCACTCAAGTGTATTTTAAGAACAAAAAACGGAGAAAAAAGGCGAGTTTTGCATGGGGTTGGGCAAGTGCATGCAGTTTATTAAAGCACGCAGCATCTTATTGATGATCCCATTACCTCCCTCTGTAAGTGTGATCATGTCATAGCGACCCAACAGTAAATCGCAGTCTTGTATCACAGTCGAACGGGTCTGCTTTATTAATGTCTTTATTCTCTTCTCCACATTTGTTCAATATAATCTAATTTTTTAATATGACTCATTTTTAGGCATCAAAGATCCATACCTCGTGCATGATTATTAAAGCATATTTTACTTTAGTCTACATTTTTATGGCAGCGCATGTCGAGAGGCTGAGATCTACAGCGGTTCGCTCTTAAGCCCATCTCTTGATGTTTGTTCCCACAATGCAACTTGTGCGTATAAAATTGCACGTATTTCAGGCTGGTTTTCAGGGCCCATCACATGTCATAAGTGTGCTCAGCGGAACGGTGTGTTAGTGCGTTGTGAAATGAATGCTGTCTTATCCGCTCCTAATAAATGGATCCAATTTACAAAGCTGTGTTAAAAAAAAAAAAGTTGCATCAGCAGGAGGTTCTTCTCACCCTCTCGTTCAAACCCCACACGTTTACTTGTGTAATACATCATATTAATGATAAAAGCAATCGTATTACTGACTCCAGCCATAGTGGTGCTTTTATTTCTGAATTTAATGTCTCATCTTTGATGATTGATATGATAAGAGGATATTGTGTTGCTATTAAAGAGCAGTGCTTCATGTTTTTCACAGTAGTCTATCAGAAGGCTTTATTCTCGTCGCTCTGATTGACAGGTGATGGAATCTGAACGCTATTAGATTATGGGTTTGTGATGATCATAGATATGTGGTTAATGCATGCTAAAGAGCTCATGTGGCGTGATTTTGCATATGTGTGTTTTAACATGCATTTATTAAAAACAGCGATTCCTTAATGACATTTTGTTGGAAATTGATTTGTAGAAATCTCAGCGGATGTTAGTGGTGCACTCTAAAAAAATGCTGGGTTAAATACAACCCAGTGCTGGGTAAAATAGGGACAAACCCAGCAATTGGGCTGTTTTGACCCAGCGGTTGGGTTAAATGTTTAACTCAACATTCTGGGTAGTAACCCAACC
The DNA here is from genome assembly GCF_001515605.1 of Sinocyclocheilus anshuiensis. Lineage (NCBI taxonomy): Eukaryota > Metazoa > Chordata > Actinopteri > Cypriniformes > Cyprinidae > Sinocyclocheilus > Sinocyclocheilus anshuiensis. The sequence goes on along the minus strand of NW_015556018.1, from coordinate 117,435 downwards.
GCTGGGTCAAAACAACCCAATTGCTGGGTTTGTCCCTATTTTACCCAGCACTGGGTTGTATTTAACCCAGCATTTTTTAGAGTGTGTGTTTTGTGGTTTTAGAGTTATTCACTAACCATGTTGTGTCAGCTGATTGACAGTGTCTTGAGGTTAATGAATACAGTAAATAAACTGCTCTCACTTGAATGAAGGCTGCAATTAAAGTGAATTATTGGGGAAGCCCTGCGCTGTGGTTTTCATATCGACACGGCAGTGGATTTGTCTCACTTAAACCGTGTCCTAACCAGGCGCGACACGATCAGCGACAAATCGTCAGTGACAGATCAGTAATCCATCTGTTCGTGCTGAAAGCCAATGAATAATGTGATATAGAGCGCAACAGTGACCGCCGCACAGTTTTTCGGCGCTATTTTACCATTTAATTCAGACTGTGTTAATTAATATATATTTGATAACAAATAAAACTAGCTATTTTAAGGCATTTATTATAAGAATAATATATAACAAAATTTGTGCAATTAAAAAAACTTAAATATTTACAACTATACAAGTATTGTGAGAGTGTTGGGAGACTCGATGACGTCAAACGAAGTGGTTCACGGTCACTGTTGTGTTCTATATATAGTCATATGGAAGCGGATTATGGACCAATGAGAGCTGACTGTGGGCGGAGCCAATCATGTGCGTGACGTCGCATAAATAGACTCCAAACACAAGTTTTTTGTCACTGGTTATGATGACACTCAGCTGCTTTGAATAACTTAAATATTTACAACTATACAAGTATTGTGAGAGTGTTGGGAGACTCGATGACGTCAAACGAAGTGGTTCACGGTCACTGTTGTGTTCTATATATAGTCATATGGAAGCGGATTATGGACCAATGAGAGCTGACTGTGGGCGGAGCCAATCATGTGCGTGACCTCGCATAAATAGACTCCAAACACAACAAGTTTTTTGTCACTGGTTATGATGACACTCAGCTGCTTTGAATGTGTTCGAAGCTAGAAGTTAAACTACACCAAAAACCAAACTGTGTTGTTTTTAAATGTGCTATAGAAATGTTGATTGATTGAAAACCCAACAGTGAAATTTACTGAATGAAAGAAGTTAATTCCATTCAATTATTGCTAATAAGTAACTAATATATTAAGCAGAACTCGAACTGAATCAGTTATTAGAATTTCTGTTATTTCTATCGATTTTAAGTCATTTATTAGAGGTATAATTTACGAAAACATTTGTGCAATAAATATTTTTTAGAAAAACTATACAGATATATTTATTATTATTATTATTATGCAAGATTAAATAACATTTAGAAATACAAAGACAAATATACTGAAAAATGCAATTCAGGTATACACCTATATCTTTCTTGAAAATAAAAAAGAAGGCTTTTTTTTTTTTTTTTGCTTATAAAGTTTGCATATATTCTTTTTAATGAAATTTGAAAAGTCAACCCAAAATGCTTTGCAATAAAAACAGTCCCAAAACAAATGTCTAATAGTTTCTTCATACTGATGACAAAAGGAGCACTTAGGGGAAATTTTCAACTAAAATTGAATTAAAATGAGCTAATGCAGCACAATTCATAACCATTTTATCAGAACCTAATTTCATTGTGTGGAATGCATTTCAATTTGTGAAAGATATATTTAATGGATTTGTCTTTTTGACAGCATTAACTCAATTTGGGCGGCAGATTTCTAGTTCCCAGCATGCTTTGCTTCAGACAGTATATGTAGAGTAAAATGTTGCTGAAAATAGGTGGAGCTTTGCCTGATTATAAATATGCTTTCTTTGAGAAGCATAAGCGTTGAAGAGTTGTGTTCACAGCTGGTTTGTACTCAGTGTCAGTTCAGATGATTTGATCGCACAGCCTTTTTATACCTGTGAGATTTCAAGCATGATTCCTCTACATCGCTTCAACAAGCCTAACTGTGATTCCTTGTGTTCATTGCATTATTTATCGCACATCTAGTTCATCAATAAATAAGACCAAGGCAAGTGATATAAATGGCCACGTTCTCAGCAGCTCCCGGGGAAAGTTAAAAATGCAGAAATGAATAATGATGGCTGCGTTTACAACCGCTCGTGAAGCGACGCCTGCTCAAGGTCTGCGTTCTTCATCAATCCTCAGAACAAGAAAAACAGACGATCTGTCCAGGAACGGCTCCAGATCTCCTCACCTCACCTCTGCTAACACGACCTGAACCAATCTTTTCAAACCAGGAACTTGTGGCAATATTTGAAGGAATATATTTGATTTCTGTGGATTTAGTTAGTTGTTGACCGCTGGGGGCTTGGCAGCGGCCGGTGCTGATATATATTAAGCAGAGAGACTGATATATATTTGATATAAAATAAAATGATTGATTTTAAGCGATTTATTACAAGAATAAAATATTGCAAAATTTGTAGAATACATTTAAAGAAAAAAAAAGGAAGATGCTATACAGGTATTCATTGTTATTATTAAGCAAGATAAAACATCATTTCTAAATACAAAAACAAAACAAACAAAAAAGAGGGTTACATTATATTAAAATTTTTCTTCTTAAAAATTATTTAAATTCAGTGTTACTTGCCGTTTCTTGTAATTTTTATTTTTTTTTTTTTTACTAGCAATTTCTGAGTGAAAATTGTTTCTACACAAATTTTTTGGTCAGTGCGTATGGTTAGTGATGGTATGTGGTATTTGAATAAGAGATTTCTTATTCTGTACACATCACTAGTGGTGTAAAGCGGCTCTTCTGCTCTGAATCTTCCTGCCAAATTTCCCAGCATGCAGCAGTCAGGTTATTTTGAACACAGCTGCGGCTGAGGGTCCTGCATCGTGTGTGTGTGTGTGTGTGTGAGTGTGAGTGAGTGTGTGTGTGTGTGTGTGTGAGTGAGTGAGTGAGTGTGTGTGTGTGTGTGTGTGTGAGAGAGTGAGTGAGTGAGTGAGTGAGTGTGTGAGAGTGAGTGTGTGTGTGTGTGTGTGTGTGAGAGAGTGAGTGAGTGAGTGAGTGAGTGTGTGAGAGTGAGTGTGTGTGTGTGTGTGTGTGTGAGAGAGTGAGTGAGTGAGTGAGTGAGTGTGTGAGAGTGAGTGTGTGTGTGTGTGTGTGTGTGAGAGAGTGAGTGAGTGAGTGAGTGAGTGTGTGAGAGTGAGTGTGTGTGTGTGTGTGTGTGTGAGAGAGTGAGTGAGTGAGTGAGTGAGTGTGTGAGAGTGAGTGTGTGTGTGTGTGTGTGTGTGAGAGAGTGAGTGAGTGAGTGAGTGAGTGTGTGAGAGTGAGTGTGTGTGTGTGTGTGTGTGTGAGAGAGTGAGTGAGTGAGTGAGTGAGTGTGTGAGAGTGAGTGTGTGTGTGTGTGTGTGTGTGAGAGAGTGAGTGAGTGAGTGAGTGAGTGTGTGAGAGTGAGTGTGTGTGTGTGTGTGTGTGTGAGAGAGTGAGTGAGTGAGTGAGTGAGTGTGTGAGAGTGAGTGTGTGTGTGTGTGTGTGTGTGAGAGAGTGAGTGAGTGAGTGAGTGAGTGTGTGAGAGTGAGTGTGTGTGTGTGTGTGTGTGTGAGAGAGTGAGTGAGTGAGTGAGTGAGTGTGTGTGTGAGTGTGTGTGTGTGTGTGTGTGCGTGTGTGTGTGTGTTCACCCCACCGCAGCGCACACGCGTGTCAGAAGTCACGGCACAGGTCACGTAACGGATGATCCTGTTGTGTTGTGTGTTGTTGGTTTGCTGGCTCAAGCCTCTTACGCTTTACATCTTCCAGACAAAGAGGGAGGAGATGCTAATAGATGATAAATCCTAAATGGGAATCAGTTTGGAAATATTCCCAGCCGCACTCCTAGCTTATTAAATGAACTGTGCATCACAGGAGATGCTGCCGTGTTCTGGAAGCTGATGTCAGTGAGTTAGAAGATAGTACAGTGTGATGTTTACTAACTGAAACGATCATTTCACTCAATCAGTAGCATTGAGATACCATTATGGGTTTATTAATATTTTAATTCAGTTTTTATTTTTTCATTTTAATTTTGGTTAAAGTGTTAGTCACTGTGTTTGTAGTTTTTTTTATTTTTTATTGTATGTCTAATTGTATATAGTTGTCAGTCCTCTGTCTTGTGTTTTTCTCCCCATGTGCTCCACATGACGCAGTTTCTCACATGTTTTGATTGTTCATTGATTTCAGGTGTGTCCCATTAAGTTCCATTAGTTTCCAATGGAAACTAATCTCGTTACTGGAGCATCAACACTATTTCTAAATCAGCAAAGCTACAGTCACACTGCTGAAAACACTGGGCCACATACACTCTTAATATATTCAGCATGATTTTGCTGACAGTAAAATACTGCAGTGCATATGCACTGTGAATACTGCACTGATTTTTTTTTATGCTTATTGGCTATTAAGCATGTCAAGATTTTAACTTTAGTGCCAATTACAGCATTATAGTTGGGAAGTTTGATTCATTTCAATGAATCGGTTCAAACGGTCCATGTCAGTGAATCGATTCACAGCTCTGATTCAGTTGTTGGCATCATCACTCAGAACAAGTTTGTGGACGTTTTATAGTTAAATTACTATGGTCTGTTATGTTATTGAATATGCATGAAACGTTTAAATATTCCTCTTTGTTAATTTAGTGTAAGATTTTTGTACTTGTTGCATTTGACATATGAATCTATTTGATATCGAGGGATGCATGGTCAAAATAACAGTTACTCTAATCAGTGGTTTTAGGATTATTTATATACTATTATAGTTTTAATTAATATTTTGAATTAGCTTTTATTATTCGCTGTGTTTGTATTTTTTTTTTTTTTTTTTATTGTATGTCTAATTGTATATAGTTGTCAGTCCTGTGTCTTGTGTTTTTCTCCCCATGTGCTCCACATGACGCAGTTTCTCACATGTTTTGATTGTTCATTGATTTCAGGTGTGTCCCATTAAGTTCCATTAGTTTCCACCTGTGTTCATATATCATCTTATTAGTTCCTTGTTATTTAAGCCCTGTGTTGTCCTTCGTCCTTCGTCCTGTCTTAAACGTCTACCAAGTTGTGCTACATGTGTGTTCCCTGTGAGTTTGGTCATTAAAGTCGATGATTGTTCAAGATCTCCTTCGTATCCTCGTTCCTACGCAGTAGGCACTCCGTGACAATAGTTTGTATTAATTTTAAGCTTTAGTTTTATTTTATTACATGTTATTACATTTGATTTTATAATTACATTTTATTTTTGTGTTATTTTAGTACATCTAAAGTTTTAAACTGATAGAAATGGTGGTTTGTCAACTAGCTGAAATTTTCTTAAAATATAAAAAATATAAAGTTTATTTATATTCAAGTGACAATTTTTTTTAATGGTTTTAATTTTCGTTTCCGTTTTAGTTATACTATAATATACTAATAACCCTGACTGAAATATTACTGAAAGTTTATTGTGCTTAATTAAAAAAAAAATCTACTCAACTAGTGTGTGTGTGTGTGTGTGTGAGAGAGAGAGTGTGTGTGTGTG